>NW_020837986.1:13897324-14040548 GCF_003676395.1 Aethalodelphis obliquidens | reverse complement strand
CTCCCTTCCTCCCTTCTTTTCAGCTGCATTGGGTCTTAGTTGTGGCACGCGGGATCTTCGTTGAGGCACACGGACTTATCTAGTTGGTGGCGTGCATGTTTTCTCTTTAGTTGTGGTGCACGGGTTCCAGGGTGTGTGGGCTCTCTTGTTGAGGCACGCAAGCTCAGTAGTTGGGACATGCGGGCTTAGTTGCCCTGAGGCATGTGGGATCTTAGTCCCCTGACAGGGATCGAACCCACGTCCCCTGCATTGGAAGGCGGATTCTTTACCACTGGACCGCCAGGGAAGTCCCCTTACAGTGCTAAATTTAAATATAGTCATACTCTTGTACAAACAGTGCTCACTTTCCATATCTTGGTATTTTGCCTTTTTATTTGTTTAGTGCTCTTTCTAATGACCAGTACTTTTATTTCTCACCATTTGACAGTTTACCATTCGTTTGACAGTTTCCGGTGATGTCATACTTAATGAAAGCAACAGCTCATGTTTAGTCAGGATCCGGCCTTAGGACATTCCTCTTTGAAATGATAAAGTTCAAGAAGAAATGTATTGTCTATATATAAAAGCAAGGACTGCTTGCTTATACCTTAGGATTCCTCAGAATCTTTGGGTTCTAGATCTTAAAAAGAGATGGGTGGGGAAGGGTAGTGTAAATTCTGGTAAAGCGCAAACCTCTGCAACAGATACTCTGACTTCTGGCCAATTTCAACAATTCTCAACTCCAGCACAACAGAAGAATGTAGGCACTCTCTTGGGTTTTAATTTGTAAAGTTATTTGACTTGCCTTTGCACCAAGCCAGTATCATTAGGTATATGGGTCTTCCCTGGTGGTGCAGTGGTTAAGAATCTGCCTGCCAATGCAGGGGACATGGGTTTGAGCCCTGGTCCAGGAAGATCCTACATGCCACAGAGCAATTAAGCCCGTACGCCACAAGTACTGAGCTTGTGCTCTAGAGCCGGCAGCCACAACTACTGAGCCCGTGTGCCACAACTACTGAAGCCCGCGTGCTTAGAGCCTGTGCTCTGCAACGAGAGAAGCCACTGCAGTGAGAAGCCCGCACACTGCAGCAACGAGTAGCCCCTGCTTGCTGCAGCTAGAGAAAGCCCACGCACAGCAACGAAGACCCAATGCAGCCAAAAATAAATAAATACATAAATTTTAAAAAAAAGAAATGTTAGGTATCAATAAATGAGTGAATTCTTTTGCTGAGTGGAGGAGAAAAGGAAGAAGAATTGTGTTAGAATCAGAATGATAATTTCAAGGAAAATGTTGTCAGAGGACACCACTGACCATTTAATGATATGTACATTTTTTTAAAGTCAAACTCTTTAGAAACTGGAAAAGGTACATGACATGTTCAGAGTTTACTTTCATGACATGTTCAGAGTTTACTTTCAAATTGGGACAGTTCTATTAAATTGGCTCAGCAGATTTGACAGCAATGCATCTGCATACCCACTGGTGATCTGCAGTGCCTGTAACTGTAGGCCAGAGGTGAATTAATTCCCTACTAAGGAGGCTATGTGTTTGCCCACGTGTTTTATGAGAAGATCTGGAGGTAAATGAAAAACTACAAATGTATATCAGTGCGTGTTGCATATGTAAATTGGTATGTTCCCAAAAGTAGATTATAGCTTCAGCAATATGAACTTAAGTAATTCTTCACTTTTATATATAGAGTTAAAGACCCAAAGTATCTCTTTCGTTTTATATTGGAGAAGTAGAGACTGGTGAACAGACAGATCTTAGAACAGTGGTAAATGAGCCCAGTCTTGATTTGAATTACTACAAATGAGGATGAGAAATTTCCTTCCTTTCAGTACTATTTCATGGCTCAAATGTTGCATTTGTCTTTAACAGCAATTGTACCAGACGTTAACAGACTATGATATTCGATTTTACATGTATGAGATTCTGAAGGTAAGAGAACCTTGAATACTAAATATCTTTAGATCTCCCCTTTGTTAAATAATGGAAATGACTGTAGAAAAGCCAGTGGGTTAACTTCGTAAAATATGGGGTTTGGCGGTCTGTTTATATAAATTTTTAATAAATTAGTAGCATCAGAATTCTTATGCTGATGTAAAGGTTATGGAATAAGGGTCTAGTAAGAATATAATTTATAATGCTTTGGAAGGGGTATTTAGAAGAGAGGTGGGACTCCTTAACAGATATCTCTATCTTGATCTTACGAAAGTTACAGTTAAATTGTCAAAACTTGTAAAAAAAAATAAATAACTCCTGGTGTAATGGCTTCTGGTGTACTTTATTTCACTTAAAATTGAACAAGTAAAACAGTAAGCTTGAACTCAGCCCTCAAAGGGCCATTGTCCTAAAGATTATGTAAATCTGTGCTTAGAGATTGGTGATTTAGAATGAACTTTGATTCCTGAAGTGGGATCACCAAATATATTGCTTCCAGTAGTCAGAAGATCAGCTTTATAGATAAGAAGATTGCTAAGAGTTGGCTAGTGTCTTACTAAATGAGGATTGACATAAAGCCTGCATTTGAACCTTAGAAGTACCCTGAAGAGACTATGCCAGCAGAAATGTTTGATCTTTCCATTCATACAATGATATTTGATCATTCCATTCCATTCAATGATCTCATGCATTCTTGTGGCAAGCAGGACTTCCGAAAGTTAAGGATATGCTTGCCTAACCCTGGGAACCATAGGAACCCAAGTTGCCCTTCAGAAAGGACAAGAACTTGGCCAATGACATCAGCTGACTTGAAGGCCTGGATTAGCAAGCCCCAGAGGTTATGTCACTCACTAGTTTGAGATTGGACATGGTTTTCAAATTGGGTTTGATGTCATAAATCAGGAGTTGGCAAACTCCTTTACAAGGACAAATGATAAAATTTTTGGCTTTGTGGGCCATAGAGTCTTTCTCACACTACTCACCTCTGATGTTGTAGCATTAAAGCAGCCACAGGCAACATGCAAACAAATAGATGTGGCTGTGTTCCGATTAAGCATTCACAAAAACAAGCAGCAGGCCGTATGTGGCCCATGGGCCATGGTTTGCCGACCTCTACTGCATACTCTTAGCTGCTAAAGAATTACTGTTCTTTGAATACAAGGTTTGTAGTACAGATCAGTTTTCTTCTTTTGAGGGGCTCGTGTTTGTGAAAATAATCCACGCTTTGGGTAAGGGGGAGAGATTGGAAGTCATGTAATTGGTGTACGCTTTGAGTCTTTTTAACAAAAAGGATGTTGAAACAACTGTGCAAGAACAGGATTTGAAGTTTAGAGGCCATGCATGGGTTTGCACAAGTCTCTAAAAAGTACCTGCGGAAGTGATTGTCCTTGCTTTGACTCTCAGGAATGTTGTGAGGCTAGAAGGAAAACTGTGGAGGAAAAGGTAAGGGACTTTAACTAAAAAATCACTCTTATACAAGCTAACGCTTTCCTTTCTCACCTGTTCCTCCCACAGGCCCTGGATTATTGTCACAGCATGGGGATTATGCACAGAGATGTAAAGCCCCATAATGTCATGATTGATCATGAGCACAGAAAGGTAAAGTGGTAGATGGACAAGTCTTATTTATCAACATGATAGAGTTAACAACCCATCTTCAACATTTTATTCCTAACATCTGTCATAGTCTGTGGTACCTGTTAGGCACTTCATAAATATTTGATGAATGAATGAATGAACAAATCAGTGTGGAATCTACAATATGACATTAATGAACTTATCTATGAAACAGACTCACAGACACAGAGAGCAAACTGTGGATGCCAAGGGGGAGGGGGGGTGGGGGAAGGATGGACTGGGAGTTTCTAGAATAGATAAACAACAGGGTCCTACTCTATAACACAGGGAACTATATTCAGTATCCTGTGATAAACCCTAATGGAAAAGAATGTATGTATATGTATGACTGAATCACTTTTCTTTACAGCAGAAGTTAACACAACATTGTCAATCAACTAGAATAAAATAAATTTTTTTAAAAAATCACAATGATTAAAACTTTATTCATTCATTCATATTCCTATCAAAAAGAAAACAGATTAGTGTAGTGGGTAAAGCATTAGTTTTGGCAGGGAACCTGGTTTCTAGTCTTATTTATTGAAAAACTATTCTCTTGGGAAATGCCTTTCTCCTCATCTGCCTCTTTTTTTTTTTTTTTAACCTATACAGTGAGTATACAAGTAATATTTGTCTTGCATGCCACTAGGTTATTGTGAGAATTAAGTGTGTACAGTTGTGAAATGGATGAAATATTCAGAAAATGCTGCTGCTTATTAGCAAGTATCATGAGGCCCCTGAGCTCTACAAGTACTTTTAATGAAAGCTGCTGTGTTACATTTCTGTTTTTTAAGGTGACCCAAGCCCACCTTTTATGCAGTGATGGCTCTCTGTTGTAGGCTTTGGGGATATAGGTGATTTGTTCATTCAGTTAGTATTCTTTTAAGCACACACTATGTAATAGGTATTGTTCTGGAGGCTGGGGATATATGTGTGAGACAAAAATAGATTAAAAATTCTTGTCCATAGGAGTTCACAACTGGGGGAGACTGGTAGGATAGAAAGTTAAAAGTGATGTGGAAGGGGCTTCCTGGTGGCACAGTGGTTGAGAGTCCACCTGCCGATGCAGGGGACACGGGTTCGTGCCCTGGTCCGGGAAGATCCCACATGCCATGGAGCAGCTGGGCCCGTGAGCCGTGGCCGCTGAGCCTGCGCGTCCGGAGCCTGTGCTCCGCAACGGGAGAGGCCACAACAGTGAGAGGCCCGCATACCGCAAAAAAAAAAAAAAAAAAGTGATGTGGAAGAAAAAATAAAACAGGAATAGGGAGTGGCAGAGGGTGTTGCAGTTTTAAACAAGGTGGTAAGGAGAAGGTTTCATTAGGAAGGTAACGTTTTGGAGAACGCTTGAAGGGAATCAACCATGCAGTCTCAGGAAGAGGATATAGCAGATGCAAACCCCTGAGACAAAAATGTGCCTGGCGTGTTGGAACAGCACAAGGATAGAGCTGGGATAGAATGAACATGGGGAAGAGGGGAAGGAAAGGAGATCAGAGAGATAAATAGAACCAGATCATGCAAAACCTGGAAGATCACTGTCAGGCCTTTTCTCCGAAGACACAGGGGTTTTGCAGGATTTGAGCAGAGGGTTGGTAAGTTCTCACTTGAGTATTTAAAAGTTCACTACGCATCTATTAGAACAGCTAAAATAAAAAATAGTGACAGTTCCAAATACGGACAAGGATGCAGGGTAACTCAGTCTCTCATACATTGCTGATGGGAATGTCAAGTGGCATACTCATTTTGGAAAGTGTCAAACTATTATTTTATAGTTTTGTCAGTTTCTTTAAAAGCTATAAACAATCCAGCAGTGACATTTATCCCAGAGAAACAAAGACTTAGACATGGTTTTCAAATTGGGTTTGATGTCATAAATCAGGAGTTGGCAAACTCCTTTACAAGGACAAATGGTAAAATTTTTGGTAAAATTTTTGAAGAAAGACTTAGGTCCACACAAAAACCTTCAGTGCATAAATGATTCATCAAACTCTGGTGTATCCATACCATGTAGTATTGTTACTGATTAGTAAGAACTATTGATAATGTAACAGCTTGGATGGGTCTCATGCTAAGTGAAAAAAAGCAGCCTCAAAAAGTTAAACTGATGGTTCCATTTCTATAATACTCTCAAAACGATAGTTAGAAAACAGAGAGGTTACCAGGGGTTAGAAAGTGAGAGGAAGGTATAGCACAAAGGACATCTGTGGTGATGTCCTTTATCTTGTGGTGTAAGCTTTATGAAGCTGCACATGTGATAAAATTGTGTAGTACTATACACACTTATGCATGTAAAACTGCTGAAAAAGAAAGGTCTCTGAATTGTCAGTTTCCTGGTTTTGATATTGTACTATAGTTATGTAAGATATTACCATCAGGGGAACTGGTGAAGGGTACACAGAACATCTCCAAATTCCTATGAATTTATAATCATTTTTAAATAAAAATACTTTTTAAAAGGATCATTCTGGTTCCTGTGTGGAGAATTGAGGGTAAAAGTGAAAGGTAGGCCAGTTAAGAAAAGCAGCTCTTGCAATAAATCAGAGATTGGTGATGGCATGGACCGGAGCAATGGCAGTGGATGTGATGATATGGTTAGAATATGGTAGAGCCAACAGGATTTGTTGACAGATTAGACTTGGGGTGAAAGGGAGACAAGAGTCCAGGGTGAAAAGTTTTTGACCTGAATGACAGGATAAATGGAAGGTAACAGAGGAGGAGGAATCTGGGAGAAACAGGTTTTGCAGGGAATTACCAGAGGTTTAGTTTTGAGATGTCTGTTAGGTGATCACAGAGAGATGGCTGGTGATATGTGTGGGCTAGAGAGTATAGGTGGGAAAAGCAGAGATACTGTGTGTGAAGCCACAAGACCAGAAATGGTCATCTGGGAATACTTATTGATAAGACAGGAAGCTCAGGGACAGCTCTGGAGCACTGATATTAAGAGGTTGAAGAGAAAGATGATAAAAAAGTTATATCTTCTTTCATACCTTTTGTTATATTTCCCTTTGTTTACTAAAAGAAGACACTGAACCTAATTAACTGTGAACTTCTGGAGACAGTACTGGAGCAGTCAGGCATTACTCAGACCCTAGTGCTCACACTTCAAATCATGGTCATGGTTTGCACACAAAGGGCAAATAAGGTTGCCTTTTTTTTTTTTTTTTTTTTTTAATTGGGGTATAGTTGCTAAGGTTGCCTCTTGTCCTTGCTACTACTGTTTCCACTTTCAGAATACATTTTGGTAAGAGCTGTTTTGTGTGGCTTTTCTCTTACTGCATTCACTCAGTAAATATTTTTAGGTTTTCTCCTGTGTACTGGGCATTACATTGAATTCTAAAAATTAGCAAAGGTGAATAAAACAGTCCCTACCCTCAAGGATCTTACTGTCCATATTTTTTTTTAAAGTTTTCTTCTTTACTCAGTTGTTTTTTTTTTTAATAAATTTATTTATTTATTTTTCTCTGTGTTGGGTCTTCGTTGTTATGCGCAGCCTTCCTCTAATTGTGGCAGGCGGGGGCTACTCTTCATTGTGGTGTGCGGGCTTCACATTGCGGTGACCTCTCTTGATGCAGAGTACGGGCTCTAGGCACGTGGGCTTCAGTAGTTGTGGCATGCGGGCTCAGTAGTTGTGGCTTGAGGGCTCTAGAGTGCAGGCTCAGTAGTTGTGGCACACGGGCTTAGTTGCTCCGCGGCATGTGGGATCTTCCCAGGCCAGGGATCAAACCCATGTCCCCTGCATTGGCAGGCAGATTCTTAACCACTGTGCCGCCAGGGAAGTCCCCAGTCCATCTTTTTTTAAAAGGTAGCAAACAAATATTCAGTAAAGAGCTGTAGGTTCTATTAAAGAAATTTTAAGGTTGGTTGGGTAGGGGGGCATATCAAAGACAATAGTTGCTTCTATTTGCATAATTAGAAAAGACTTCATTAAAGGAGCTAACTTAAGTAACTCAAAAGATGAGGTGTTCATCACAGTAGGAGTCTATATTGAATAGTGGAGACATTCTAGTCAGATGAGCAGTTTAAGAAATTTGCAAGCAGCCACATAGCACAGGGAGATCAGCTCAGTGCTTTGTGACCACCTAGAGGGGTGGGAGAGAGGGAGACACAAGAGGGAAGAGATATGGGGACATATGTATATGTATAACTGATTCACTTTGTTATAAAGCAGAAACTAACACACCATTGTAAAGCAATTATACTCCAATAAAGATGTTTTTTAAAAAATCACTAAAAAAAAAAAATTTGCAGAAGCACAGAATGAGATTGTGTTTTTCAGGAACTGTAAGTCTCACTAGAGCAAAGGAATTAGATCCCGGAGAGAACCCTGTATGTCAAGCTAAGAAGTTTTATTTCCATCCTAAATGCAATAGGTGGTCACTGACGGGGTTTCAATAGAGAGTGACATGGCTGTTATTTTTAAAAAGATTACTCTGGGGAATTCCCTGGTGGTCCAGTGGTTAGGACTCTGCGCTCTTGCTGCCGAGGGCCCGGGTTTAATCCCTGGTCAGGGAACTAAAATCCTACAAGCTGCACAGCGCAGCCAAATAGAAAGAGTGCTCTAATGGCAGTGTGAGGGGTAACTCAAAAGATGAAGTCACTCATTATTTATTATCTTCTTATTTCAGCTACGGCTAATAGACTGGGGTTTGGCTGAGTTTTACCATCCTGGCCAAGAATATAACGTCCGAGTTGCTTCCCGATATTTCAAAGGTCCTGAGCTACTTGTAGACTATCAGGTGAGAAGAGGAGGGCAGATAAAATTTTGGTCCTTGTGTTTATTTTGCACATAATTTGCAAAAAATGTCATTTTGCACTTTTGAGTAGGCCATTTATGCACATCCATGGCTATCCCTTTTATAGGAATGTAAAATATGAATCACTTCAGTTCATCTGCCACAACTTATGTTTGTATTGTCATAATGTCAGTAGAATATGAATAGATCTGCATTTGATCCTAACTGAAGAGAAAGACACTTTTTCTAATCAGAAATTACAAAGCTAGTTTGAGAATTGTAAGCTAGATTTAACCAACCTTAAAAGTAAACTGAAAAAAATGTTCTCTTCTTAAATTATATCTAGATATAAAGACCTTCCCTCTACCAAAAAAGAAAAGAAAGCACTCTTCTCACGGAAACAAAATCCTTGGGAATACCTTTCCTGCCCCAGTCCTCCCAGGTGTTATCAGATACCTTAAAAAGTTCAGACTCTGTCCTAGAAATTCCTTTTCTGGGGTCTTGAGGATATAACCCTGAGTTCAAAAAACATTTTATACATAAAAATATTCTTTACAACATTATTTATAACGGTGAAAAACAGAACACTATCCTGTTGTAGGAGAAGTTAAAGATTAAATTCTGAAGCATTCATGCAATAAAAAAATGGTACACGTTAGAAGGTTTCCATAGGCTGACAATTGGGTTGTTCTTACGTAAGTGAAGAAAGTAATTCAAAATAGTATGTACAGATTTAAAATGAGGGTGGGGGAGCATGGGTGGGAATGCATAGAAGAAAAACATGTTTTTGGTATTTGGACTTTAAGTCAGTGGAGTGGTTTGTTTTTAATAAAAAGCTTTTCTTAAAAAATTTGAAGTGACAGGATTCATTCTTGTCATTTCATGTGTGATGACGACATTTTCTTTAATGCAGATGTATGATTATAGTTTGGATATGTGGAGCTTGGGTTGTATGCTGGCAAGTATGATCTTCCGGAAGGAGCCATTTTTCCATGGACATGACAATTATGATCAGGTGATATATGTTGTTCCTATTAGGAAATTTACTGGTCTTACCAAGTGACGGCCAGATCTGCTTACCCATTAGAAACTGCAGTGGATCTTGCTAAAATACAGATGCCTGGCCCCCCGCACCTGAGAGCTATTAAATTAATAAGTTAGAATCTGAGAGTGGGACCCTAGAATAATTTTCAAATATTTGCTTGTCAGCCAACCTGACATTGATCCTCGGATTGGTGTCTTGGGAACTATTGGTTCAGCTTTTGAAATTAGAGTTTTTCCTTTGCATTGCTTGTTTAATTGTGAGATATACTTGTATATACATGTTTTAGGAAATATTTTACAATTCAAAGAATAATAGTTTAAAATATAGGATATTACCTTAGAATCTCCTAATGTGAACTTTTATTAGGGTTAGGAATGTTTTCTTCAACATATTGGTTTATATGTGGTATTTCTTGATCCTTTTGTCTCGTCATACAGATTGAGTTGATGTATGTCAGTAGAAATATAGATGGTATTTTTTATACTAGCTGCACTTCCCCTTGTAGATCAAGGGGCCATTTCATTCAAGGGAACCTGGAATGATTCTAGGGCCTTGTGGAAGGTACTGTTGCCTTGTTTGATCACAATGACTTTTTTTTTTAATTAAACTTTATTTTAAGGTAATGTAAATTCATGTGAAGTTGTAAGAATTCATACAGAGAAATATGGTGTGCCTTTTATCCAGTTTCCCCCTAACATAACTTTTTGCAAAACTATGTACAGTATCACAACCAGGATGTTGATATCAATATAACCAAGGTACAGAACATCTCTGTCACCTCAAGGATCCTTCATTTGCCCTTTTATAGTCGCACCAAGTTCCCCTCCCCCTCTTTTATGCTTCTCTGTTGTAATCTCCATTTCTGCAATTTTATCATTTCGAGAATGTTATATACGTATGATGACCATTTTTCACATGAGTCGAAGAATACCATGTGAATTCAGTTAAAATCAGCAACTCTTTATCAGGTGCCATGCAGAATTGAGGAATATAGACAGAAAGAAAGAATAGCCCCTCATCTCAGAAGTTCTTCATAGTCTGTCTAGCAAGGGAACCAAACATATAAGAAAGTAAGTTACAGTAGTAAATGTCAGAGTAGAAGTGTAGACAAGATACAAAAGACCGTTGTAATGGGAATGAGTGGTCTGAGTATATGGGGTTGGAGGGGAGCTTCCCAAAGGAAGTGACATCTTCAGCTGGGTTGTAAGGGGGAAAAAAATAAGACTTCACTAGAAGGAAGGAAGCAGGTTATAAAGTGGTTTGCTTTTTCTGTTTGATACATTCACATCAGTAATAATTTAGGGAACGTTATGTGGAAATCCATTCATGTTGTGCAAAAAAAATTGAAGTAAATTGGTTGTAACGTTCATACCTGTAGCCATGATGATCCATTCTGTTAATTCAGTCATGGTTAATTGTTGATTTAATCATGTAATATGCTTTTGGTGTGGGTTTTGTCTTCTTCAATCCTAGTTGGTGAGGATAGCCAAGGTTCTGGGGACAGAAGATTTATATGACTATATTGACAAATACAACATTGAATTAGATCCACGTTTTAACGATATCTTGGGCAGGTAAGTCACAAAATAAAATCTGTGCATCTGTGCCTTAAGCAGTTTGGGTGTAAACTGGTACTTTGGATCCCCAGAATAGTTATGTTCTCTTTGCCAGCACTGCTGAGGTATCTCTGGTCCACTGCTACAGAATGCTGCATAGGCAGGCCTGTGATAAAAGCATTGGATTGAATGGCCATTTCCCCAGATGCACTTACAGGATTCTGAGTGTGGAGGTTGTAGTCAGAAGATTCCTGACTATGTAGAGTCTAGTAGAAGGGTTACAGTTGAGTCAGAAATCAAAATCTCCTGATTCAACTTGCTTCTCTAAATGACAGAATTGTCTCTAAGAGAAAGAAATAGTCATAGAATAAGTACATGCTTCAAGACTGATGTGCAGACAACAGACTCTAAAAATAGTGACTAGACACAATACTAACTCATTCACCACTTAACAGGAAGAGGTGAACTTTCTTGATACAAAGGCTTTTCCTGTCCAAGTGGCAGAGATGCCAGGAAAGGGGATGTGGGGGATGGGGAGGGAAGCCTGGTTAGCCCAGCCACCTGGCCCTCCTTGCTGTGCAGGAGCATTCAGTCCTGTAAAGTAACCTGAATTATGTTTCATAAAATTGTGGGGACCCAGATTTCTCTTTTCTGCGACACTGCTATTTCCAGTCTCTCCAATTAGCTTTGTTGTCTCTGCAGTGGCAGAGCGGTATAAGACTAGTCTCTTGAGTTTTTATTTCTCTTGTGATTGGCTGGAATCCTAGCCACTAAGGAAAATGTAGGAGTGAAATGTTGGGCTTCTCTGCCCCTTGGTCCATTTCTCATTCCCCCTTTTGGCTCTGCAGACATTCCCGTAAGCGATGGGAACGCTTTGTCCACAGTGAAAACCAGCACCTTGTCAGCCCTGAGGCCTTGGATTTCCTGGACAAGCTGCTGCGGTACGACCACCAGTCACGGCTCACTGCAAGAGAGGCCATGGAGCACCCCTATTTCTGTGAGTCCAGCTGTTCAGTCCACAGAGCCTGTGCAGGCCTGCCCAGTAGATTGTACCAGGCAGGGGAGAATATATGCTGTGAAGAAAGCCCTGGGCCCAGAGCCCTACAGAACAGAATTGGAATTCCAACCTCCTGTACTTAGCTTGCTGCAAGGTTACTTCACCCACAGTGAGCCTTGGTTTCTTCAGTGGGGACCATGATTGTTGAGAGGATTCTTATCTAACACAGAGTACCTGACTCATGATCACTCCTAAATACATTGCTTTTCTTACTGTGTGGGTGACACTTCTCAGTGGCTAGTCTGGAGTGGTTGGATTAGAACATACAGCCCTATATCTGTCCCGTCTCTTGTTAATCATTTGTTGGAGAGAGCCAAAAAGGCTTGAAAACTTTACTGTAGGAACACCTTGACCTAGGTTTGTGAGTATAGCTAACTGTTGTCATGAATGAAAATGCCACTTAGCTGCACCCCATCCTCACTGTGTTGGGTTGTTCCTTGGGGAGTGGTTGGGTGGTATTTTAGTGAATCAATTACACTCTTGCTCAGTCTCCTGTACCTGAAGCAGACTGAAAGGCTGATGGAGATGTAGAGTGAAGTCTGTGGTCATAGCACTAATTTGCACAAGCCTGTAGTTTTGGCCTGTTTGGCACCAAGCTGTAAACCGCAGTAAAACCAATTCACTCTGATAATATATTTCTGTTTGGGTAAGGGTAAATTGTATTATGTCATTAAATTCTAACAGGATTGGTTTTGTTTTAAATTAGCTCTACTATGGATAATTACCTCCTTTTCCTACTATTTAGTTCAGTAGTTGGCCTTTACCACAGTTTGACAGGAAAGATAGTTTTATTTTGTATTACTTGTTCAATTCATAGTGAAGGCAGTTGACACCTTAATTCTATTACTAAGGGAATAATATGGAATACAAATAAAATGTAAAGGATGAGGATGACTGCTTTAAGGCCCCAGCCCATTAGTTTAATCCTTGAAGCATAACAGAATCTAACCTTTTTGTCTCTTTTCTAGACACTGTTGTGAAGGACCAGGCTCGAATGGGCTCATCTAGCATGCCAGGGGGCAGTACGCCTGTCAGCAGCGCCAATATGATGTCAGGTCAGTTCATTGGTAAATTTATTTTTTTAAGAAAAGATAGAAGTCAGTTATCATTCTTAATTTTGCTCCCTCTTTATGACCTGATTTCTGTGGCCCTCCCTCTTCTCTATAATGATTACCTTATTGACATACTGCCCTGTATGGCTCTCCCCACCGGGTTTCAGGATGCTTTTGAAACCTGGTATACCTTAATGGCCCTGCCTTGAGTAAGAGTATCAACAGTCTCTTCTAGGCCAGAATCACAAAAATTATTTGGGACTTGAAAGTCTCAACAAGCCATGAGGAGTAAAGAGATCCTTTCATCTCACAGGTTAGAGTGACAGTAGGTGATGCTGTCCTCAGAAACAAGATTAAGAAAATGAGGGCGAGTAGAGATGGGGTTTGTACATGGGTATATATGCGTATAAGAATGGTTCTCGGGCTTCCCTGGTGGCGCAGTGGCTAAGAATCTGCCTGCCAATGCAGAGGACATGGGTTCGAGCCCTGGTCCAGGAAGATCCCACATGCTGCAGAGCAACTAAGCCCGTGTGCCACAACTACTGAGCCTGCACTCTAGAGCCCGCGAGCCACAACTACTGAAGCCTGTGCGCCTAGAGCCCGTGCTCCGCAACAAGAGAAGCCATTGCAATGAGAAGCCCGCGCACCGCAACGAAGAGTAGCCTCCGCTTGCTGCAACTAGAGAAAAGGCCGCGCGCAGCAGCAAAGACCCAACACAGCCAAAAATAAAATAAATAAAATTAATTAATTAAAAAAAGAATGGTTCTCTGAGTTTTTCCAGAGCAACTACAGTGTACCTAGTAAATTATAATGTTTTATATGAAATTATCTTTAATGTTGTTGAGTCATTATGATTTAGAGCGAGTTTTTACCCAGAAGAAACCAGTTACCCAAAAGAAGCCATAGGCCTGTCCCCTAAGAATTATATATGTAGGCAGCGTCCACATGGATATACTCGTGATCGTGAGGGTACTTAGACACCCTCAAAGAATTGCTGTTGTCTGAATTCTTTTTTTAAAGAACTAGCTGCCTTCTAGAGTTTATCCTCTGGGTATCATGCCAACGTGCAAAATGATATATGTCCAAGTTTACTCATTCTAGCCTTATCTGTAATCAAAGAACATTAAAAACAGCTCCGTGTAGAGTAGGGAACTGATAAAATGAATTACAGGGCATCCATTCAGTGGAATCCTATATGGCTAGAGAAAAGAATGAGTGTTTCGTGTTCTTGTCTAGTTTCAACTCCAAAGTAGTAATGTGAAATGAAGAAAGCAAGATGCAGGACCATGTCCAAGACCAGGAATGGGCAAGAATATATAATCACATTCTTATATGTGATTCTTATATGCATATTTTTATAAAATTATATTTAAGTATATGCATAAAATATTTCTGGAAGGATACACCCCAAAAGTGGTGCCGTAAGTTGGCCAAGTGACAGGGCAAGGGAGAATTCTCACTGTGTACTCTTTTCAGCTATTTTTAAGTCATGTAACTATATTGGCTATTCAGAAAATATACAACATTTTGAAAATGTAAAGAACTAGCTGATTGAGGGCAGTCTAACAGGTAATCTGATCATGGGTGGAAGAAACTAAATGCAAGTCAATCCTAAAACACTATTTTAGCTTACAGATGAGAAATGATCCTTTCTGCACTGAAAATGCTGGCTAACAAGGGAATGTGGTCATGAGCATGAACTTTGACTCCAGCCTTCTACTGTTCAGTTCATAGTGACTAGCCACATATGGCTATTTATATTAACTGAAATCAAATAAAATTGTAAAATCAGTTGCTTAGCTACACTAGCCACATTGCAAGTGCTCAGTAGTCACATATGGCTAGTGGCCATTAGTACAGATTACAGAGCATAAAGTTTGGTTGGACATGCTGCCCTAGACAGGCTTGGGTTGGAATCCAAGCATAGATGCCACTTACTAGCCATGCACCTTGGACAAACCGCTTAAACTCTCCAAACTTAGATTTCTTTACCTGTCTACTAAATTTATTGGACCTTGTCATTTTAATTTGTGAAGATTTAATTTGAAATTAGATTTACTTTGTAAAAATCTAAGGAGAGGCCTTTAATAAAATGAGAATTTGTGTCACTTTTGCGATAGGTGCTCTGAAAAACTGGTGACTTAAGATTTCCATGGTGTCTCTAGCTCACTGTCAGCTGTTGTCTTTCAGGGATTTCTTCAGTGCCAACCCCTTCACCCCTTGGACCTCTGGCAGGCTCACCAGTGATTGCTGCTGCCAACCCCCTCGGGATGCCTGTTCCAGCTGCCGCTGGCGCTCAGCAGTAATGGCCCTTCTGTCTCCTGATGCCTGAGCAGAGGCTGGGGAGTCACTCACTCCCTCGATGCAGCTTGCGCCTGCGGGGGGGGAGGGTGAAAGACTTCAGAAGCACCGTGTCTGAACCGTTGCTTGTGGATTTATAGTAGTTCAGTCATAAAAAAAAAAAAAATTATAATAGGCTGATTTTCTTTTTTTTTCTTTCTTTTTTTTTTAACTCGAACTTTTCATAACTCAGGGGATTCCCTGAAAAATTATCTGCAGGTGGAATATTTCACGGACAAATTTTTTTCTCCCCTTCCAAATTCAGTTCCTCACCACTAAAGAACAAAGATAAACCAGCCTCAATCTGGCTGCTGCGCTTGGGTGGAGATCTCTTCCCATGCCCACCATTGCTCTCCTACCATCCCACACTTCGAGGGGTTTGTATTTCATGCTCTCCTCCAGAGATTACAAAAATGTAGCTTCTTGAAGGGAGGTGGGAAGGAAGGAGGAAGGAAGGACCCAACCTATAAGAGCAGTGTACTGCTAGTCACTTATATCACTTTACTCCAAAAGTGCTTCAGTGGGGTTATACTGGTGAATCTAGTGGAAATATGTCTTAGTTACACTGAGATGCTGAAAATCTACCCAAAGTGCAGACAGGTCCTGAAAACGTCTGTTCAGTATGAATCATGTCTTATTGACCTAACCTAAATCCAACTCACTTATAATTTAGTTTCAGTTCAGTTTAAAACTTTAATACTGTCCCTCCCAGGCTCCTTACCTTGGTCCTCTTCCCCTTTCATCTCCCAACATGCTCTATAGCTGGTAGGAGGGGGAAGGCAAAGTCTTTTTCAATTTTCTTTGACTTGGCCCTTTTGAATTCAGTTAGTTACTGGGTATAATTATTGCTTTTTACAAAAGAAAAAAACATTGTCTATGTTGGTTTCATGCTAGTAACTCTTGAAGAGCTAGTGAGAGATGTGGCCACTGCATTTTATTTTAAGCTTTCTACCTTTTCCTCCTACCTTCCCCTTCCCTCACATGCCATCCATTGAGAAGACCTGCCCCTCAGTCTTGTAAATGTACCTGAGAGGTAGGAGCAGAGCCACTATCTCCAGTGAAACTGAAATGGTAGACCTGTAATTGTGGGAAAACTAAACTCTCTTGTTACAGCCCTGCCACCCCTTGCTGTGTGTATATATATAATACTTTGTCCTTCATATGTGAAAGATCCAGTGTTGGAATTCTTTGGTGTAAATAAACGTTTGGTTTTATTTATCAAGGTTAGATTTAAGTTCCCTGTGTAAAGGTCTCGCTGGGTGGGTGGCTCACGTTCACATCTGAGGGGCCTGCAGCCCTGTACCGTGGAGGCTTCCCAAGGCCCCCATTTTTATACAACCCTCGTTCAACCCATGGTACCGGGCAGGCAGAGAGGCCTTAAAAAAGCTCCACAAGCCAAAGCGTCTCTGGGGATTAAGGATCCTTTGCCATAAATTCATTTTGTGTCTCAGCAGTGCAGGGATTGGGGATGGGAAGAGTCGCCAGTTTTTGTGTGTTTGTGTGTGTAAAGTGGATTTTCCACTGTAATCCAGCCACCTAAGTTTATCAGGTGCTTCACTGAGGAAGCCTAGTTTTTTAAGCACAATAGCAAAACCATCAGCTCTGTATTTTCTCCTGTTGCTTCATTACCGTAGCTGCTTGTGGGGACTAGGAAAAATTCTTCCAACATATTTTAAGGCCTGAAGTCTTAGTTCCCCATTCTCCTACCTTTATAGATTCACAAGTCTTTCTCACCTGGGCGTCATAGATAAACATAATTGTTTGAGGAGTTGAATTTAATGAACTTATCTAACTTTGTAACCCATCTTAGCTCTAGTAACTTTATCAGAGGTGGTGGCTTTAGTGAATATAATGGTAAACTTTAGAGGAAGCTAAAGCCTCCTTTTATAGTGCTTCTCAACCATAGGGAAAACATTCTATGTGGCAGGGTGATCTTCTTCGTGGCCACTTACAGTGGATATTTATTGTTCTCGACCCTTTTATGCCCTAGAATGCTGTGGGGGTTACCATGTTGAATTTGTGCAGAACCTCAAAGCACCAGATGTGCCAGAGATGCAGTTTGAGATTACGTTTGCACTGGATTGTGATTTGAACAGGACACTTATGACTGATGAATTATTTCTTTTGAGGTGGGGAGGAGGGCTGGAAATCAAGACTTCACATCCCACCCTTGTAGCTCAGAGAACCTAGGTGTAGCTGAGGCTGATGTGGGGAGCTGCAAACAGCTGGACCTCCTAACATGCATCAGACCTTGCAAGAAACGTAAGGTGAATGCAGAGGACTCTGAAATGCCACCCAAGAGCCTTTTAAAAGAAATAGAAGTATTTAAAATGCTACTTAAGGAGTCACTGCAGAAGCATGAAAAAAAAAAAAAAAGACCCAATTGGGTGGGTGGGTGGGGGGCAAGGGTTTACAGAGGAACAACTTCTGTGTTGTTGTAAATTACCTCATCTGTATACCTTGTATTGGGACACTTCATTTCTCAGCACTACCTGTGTCTGCATTGATTAGATGGCAGGAAATGGAAAGCCAATCTAAGACACTTGTGTTGGCAATTACTCTGAAAGGTTCTTTAAGTATTTTTTTAACTTTGTTTGAAGTGCTCCCTCCCCCCTTTTAAGTTTGAAGTCATAAGTTCCCCCTCCCCACCTTGATGATTTATTGGTTGTAATTGTATTGTATTTGGTATAACTAAAACATAACTGTGCTGGGAAGAAGTTGTGCCATGAAGGTCTTTAATTTTTTTTTAATAAAAACATTTAAACAAATGAAATGTCCCTGCAGCCTGAGCAATATGCTTCTCCAACCGACACCGTGTGTGTGACAGATGGCTTAGTTCTCAAGTGCTTTGAATTTAATACTGGGCTGATGGAGATGTGAAATGGGATGAATTAAGGTTGGTTGAGGAGCACTGAAGTGTAGGAGTTTTTGACATTGAGATACAGTGAAGAGAGCATGATGTTGTTGCTAAACAGGACTGGTTTCATTCCTGCCCTCGTCACACACTTGGCTACTTGGCAAGTTACTTCTGAATCTGTTTCATCATCTATAAAATGGAGCCACTGCTTCTTTGGGATTAAATGAGAGTGAATGTCAAGTGTCTGGCACCTCTTATGCCCTTGTTCAACCTAATACCCCTGGCCCCTGGTATGGGGGATTAGTCCTTGGCCCTGACTTTGCAAGTAACTCACAGTATGATCTCTCCTCTGGCTCTCTTGGGACCAATGTGTGTTCAGTCAGGGGAGTCTGGATGAGATGTCTTCTGAGTTCCTTTTCAGCTCTGACACTGATTTTAGAAAGTTTGAATTGGTGCGTAAATACAGAGGTACATGGAGACAGTTGGTTTGTTAGCAGAAAAGGCCAGTGCTCAGTGAATGGCAGTAAGCCCTGTGGAAGGTCAGCCTTGGAGAGACCTCCAGTGCAGGAGGCAACGTGCAGTCTCGGTGCCTGGAATGAAGGCATATGCTGGTGAGCAAATGGGGACATACTTGGCAGCTTTAATAGAAACTACCAAAAGGGCTGGTAAAAGAGGTGAACAGAGTTTACTTATTAATGTCAAATGAGTAAATTCTACAACAGTATATACTTGAATTTTCATTTATTCTTTATCATTTAACAACAGTTGAAAAGTTGAAATCAGGAAATGCCGTTATCCCAAATTCTTAGTTTCCTTTAAATGTTCAGTGCATCCGTATGTTAATAATATTGGGAGTTGAGAAGTGTGGTTTAGATAAAAGGAACCATTGTGTAATATCTTATATCTGAAATGCCTAACTTACATGAACATTAATTTCTCACATTTACTCTTATTTTATCCATGAGACAGATAGGAAGATTAAGTTGTTAGAGTGGGCCTGTTAGAGACAGAGGAATATATTTGGTAAAATTAGATCTTCAGGGTATGGCTAATTACTGTAGTCCTAAAGTAGTAGAGAAATTGTGGATTGGTTGACAGATTTGGAAATTTTTATTTCCTCTCAATCTTTAAATTTCATCTTGTTTCACCTGTTGTCAAGTGTGGTTACAATTAGAACTGACCTTTTGCGTATCTCTTGAAAACATCTAGTTTTGTCACCACTCCCACTAGCAGATTTCTCTCCTGAGATTAGAACTGGGTTTGAGTAGTTGTTTAATCGTAACAGTCCTTGCCTGTACTTCCCTGCTGGTAATTTCCTCCTCCCTTGTGCTGATTGATGCTCCATCCTATGTAAAAGTCAGCTCTCTCTGCTTCCCCCAGTGCTGTCACTACCCCTGCACCCTTTTTCCTTATAACACCTGACCTTATGTTATTTTTGTCTCTCTCCCCACCTGCATGTAAAGTCCCTGATGACCTTGTATGTCTTACTAATCTGTGCATCCTCATAAAAAACTTTTAAGTGTGTTAATATCCTTCAGAATTGAAGAGGATCAAATGGAGTAGCACGAGGAAAATGCTTAGCATCATACCAGCTTAATAATAGATGCTCAATAAATAGTAATTCCATCCTCCACTCCCAGTTCCACCTTCCCCCTCCTCCACACACAATAAATTAGTGGGAGTGTTGTTGAATAAAGGACATCTCAAGATGAGAAGAGCCTTGTTCGTAGATGTGCAGCTATAATTATGAGCCACAGGCCAGACTGGATTAACATGACAAAATGTTTATTTAATGTTTACTAATTTATTTTAATTATTTAATAATTTAATGAGCCCTTGGTGAAACCTTGAGTGGCTGAAGGTTGAGCAACGATCCTGACCAATTTAGTAGAATTAGGTGCTACAATATCCCCTGCTTTCCACCATTGGTATATAACAATGTGAAATTCAGGCTGTTCTCCAAGTAGAACAGATACATAGAGGGTGTCACAAGGTAGTCTGGTTCTGGAGTCAATGTGGACGAGTGCTTTCTAGATTTCATAACTCTACTATGATTATGTGCTAAATTTACCACTTCAGAGAAGCAACGTCGTAGAACTATAAATGCCCTGGTTCTGAGAAGAGTTATGGCTGGCTGTGTAGTTCTGGCTCAGTAATTTAACCTCTCTGAATCTTCAAAACTGACTTAAATTATTATTGTAAAACATTTTAGATGTACCAAGTTGTAAAGAGGCTGTAACACACCCATGAACCCACTGCCCGTTAAGTCTATATTACCAATACAGACGAAGCCCCTTTTGCCCCTCTTCTCTTCCTCCCTGCCCCAGAGGTTCTAATATCTTCTTCATATGTAAAATTGGGGTGTTAATACCTATTTTACAAGGTGGTTATAAGATTAGATGATAATGTTTGGAAAGTGCCTGGCACACAGTAGAGTTGGGCTAAATATTCACTTCCACTCTGAACTGTATAGTTGTGCAGGTTACGTGCAGAAAAAGATTCCATGTCTATAGGAATGCCATAGACTTGTGCATTTATTTCTACAGTTTTACAGTAGATGGCAGTAAAATACCTGGTTCTAGAAGAAAAAAATCCATGCATTAAATGACAGGTTTTCAACAGATGCAGGTTGTTTCTAATTTCCATGAAGGCCAGCATTGCCCTGTTCTCACCCCCTCTCACTCTTCTCCTCTAAGAGTCTATCACTCTTATCTCCTCTGAATTTTTAATTTCTCTACTGAAAGCCAAATATTTTTGCACTATAGCAAATTACAGTCTGGATTTGCCTCCCTGTGGTCATAATCACCAGAGATTCTTAGTGGTCTCAATGTAAGAAGCTCTTCCCCAGGCACCTCCAGATGGGAGTTTATAGGATGGACAGTCCCTTTCTTAGGGAAGTTCCCGAGGGGATTGGGTATTTCTGAGTCGGCTTTACTCTTGCATCATCTGCTTGGACAGAATTTTCTTGGCTCCTCTAATGATGAAAAGGAAAAGCAGCAGCAGCTGGCAGCTGGTTTCCTGATTTCACCCTGTGAGTCAGAGTCTCGGCTACAGCTAAACATTTGTAGACTTATCTAGAAAGGGAGCACTTTGCTCCTCTGTGTTGAACAGTTCTGGGAACTCCATGGTGAACTTCCTATGAAGAAACCTAAATACCCACAGCTCTCCACACCTCATTCTTTTCCCTGCTCACCCACTCAGCTCTGTCCCCTCAGCCCAGAATCAGAGTTTCTTATGGACTCATTTTCTTGACTGGTCTTTCCAGAATTCGTTTATAAAATATGCCGCTCAACAAACGTGTTGATGTCTGCGAGCCTGGTCCTACGCTAAACACTGGAGATTGGGAGAGATGAGACGCAAGCAGAAAGGCAGGAAACAAATTGTTCCCCAGGAAAAAATCATATTGCTAGTCAGCATGGTGGATTGAGCTAACTCGTAAGTACCCACCTCCTGCTCCAAATATGTGAGGATGCTGACTGACATAATTTACTTTCAAATAAATAGCCAATTTCAAAGAAAAAAGTGGAAATTCCCAGGTGGCAGAAAGGAAGACAGCATTCATCCTGAAGGTAAGTGGGTATTGAAGTCACAGTGAGCCCCCAACACAAGGCTTGGATACAGATGGGCCTCAGAGCATAGGGGCTAAGGTTTGAATGCCCCCAGGGAGATAGGAGACAGCCTCAGTGCCTCTGAAGGTAAAAACAAAGAATCCCCTGGCACTTGAAAGAAAAGGCTGCTTCTGGGAAAAAGATTAGAGGAAAACAAAATATTAGCTGTAGTTGCTTCTGGGAAGGGAGTTTGTGATGTTGTACAAAAACTCCTTAGGAAGAAAGAAGTCCTGAACTCTTGGGGGAGGAAGAATGGTCAGGAAAGCCTTCCCAGAGGAGGGACTGCTGGAGCTGGCTTGAGAGAGGTCCAGCCTTAGCAGGTTCGAGCTGCCAGAGCCCGCACTTGCCATCAGAACCCACGTCTCTTGCTTAGTTCTGCTTCTTGGACTGCCTTTTCATAGCTGTGCTTCCAGGAATCCCTGTCCAGGTTTCTAACAAATCATTATAGATAAACTTTCTTTCTCTTGCTTTTTGCTCTCTGGTCCTTTCAACAAAAAACACATTTATCCTCACACAGATCTCTAGGTCAGCTATAGTTCAACTGACCTAAACTGGTTCAGCCAAGCAGCTCTGCTTCAGGTTGAGGATTGACTGGACTGGACTGGGCTCCTGTGTTGATTGGTTTCAGGTTTGCTCCATGTAGTTCCTTCTGGGTCCCATGCCGAAGTTGCGGCAGCTACCCAGGGCACGTTCTGGTGGATTGCTGGGGCACAAGAGGCCAAAGGACAGACACCAAGCCAGAGAGAAATCCAAGAAGCTCTAAGAAGACCAAGCAAACTTATACACAACTAGGCATATCCTATTCAAAATGCTAAAACAGAAGACAAAAATCTTAAAGGCAGCTCAGAGAAAAAAATGACATTGCCTACAGAGGAAGCTAAGAATTATCAGAGACCATGCAAGCTAGAAGACAATGGAGTGACTTTAGGGCTGAAAGAAAAACAAAACAGTCAATTTAGAATCCTATACCCACTGAAAATATCTCTCAAAATGAAGAAGAAATAAAGCTTTTTCTCAAAGAAAAACTGAGGGAATATATTGCCAGAAGAAATATTAAAGGAATATTAAATATTAGAGGAAGTTCTTCAGACAGACGGAATATGATGCCAGACAGAAACTTGCATCTACACAGTGAAATTAAGAGTACTGGAAATGGAATAAATGAAAGTAAATTTTTTTAAAAAAATTAATTGCCTTAAAAAAATAATTGAAGTCTAAAGTAGGAGGTCATCAAACTTTCTGTAAAGGAACAGATAAATAGTTTAGGTTTTGCAGGTTATATGATCTCTTGCAAGCAATCTACTGTTTGTGGCATGAAAGCAGTCTTAGACAATAGGTAAGTGAGCATGGTTGTGTTTCAGTAAAACTATGGACTCAGATTTGGATTTCATATAATTTTTATGTGCCGCAAAGTATTCTACTTTGATTTTTTTGCCAATAATTTAAAATTGTAAAAGCCATTCTTAGCTCAGGGGCCATACAAAAGCAGTCAGTGAGCTGGTTTTGGCATGCATGTGGGTCATCCTTTGCTGGCCCCAGGTCTAAAGCAAAAAAACTAGCAATGAATTGTGTATTTATAGTGTACGTTAAATTTTTTAAATGTGAATAAATGAATTGATATATCCATATGATGAAATACTAAACAATAAAAAGTAATAAACTTGATAAGTGCAACAACATGGGTCAATCTTAAAATAATTATGCTGAGTGAATACCAGACAAAAAAGACTACATACATTCCATCCATATAATATTCTAGATAATGCAAACTAACTAGTGACAGAATGTAGTTAAGCGGTTGTCTGCAAGTGTGAGGTGAGGCGGGGTTCCGGGTAGAAGGGGAAGAGAAGGAAGGATTTCAGAAGTGAAGCAAAGCATGTGACAACAGCATGGAGAACAGAAGGGAGGAAATGGGAATCTACAGTTGTAAGGTCTTTATACTATCCATGAAAGCAGGATATTTGAAGGCAAATTGGTTAATTTAAAATGTGTATTGTAAACCCTAGGGCAATCACAAATTAATCTCCACCTCTTGCCTACTCTCAGTCCCAGGGTCTGGGGACTTTTCTTGGAAATTCTGAGACAAAGACGATTCAGCTATATTTCACAGGGTCAGATGCAGAAAGTATGTGAGAGCTGGGGCTGCCAGAGTCATGAACCCAGGGCCTGTGGGAGAATGCAGTCAACATGAAGAAATGGGCAGCTGAGAGAGAGAGAGAGAGAGGGGACGCAGAAGGGCAAGAACTTTTCAGTTACTTGAGCCAGTAAATCTTTTTGCCTGTGCTTTTTTTGGGGGGTGGGGGGGGTAAAATTTCCCGTCACTTGCTGTTTAACAAAATACCACAAATTGATTAAAGGCCTACAGGAGAATATCTGCTGCTTTGAATTTCTCCAGGTAAGGCCTGCACCTTCTTTTAAAGCAGCGGTCCCCAACCTTTTTGGCACCAGGGACCGGTTTCATGGAAGACAATTTTTCCACGGACCAGTGGGGAGGGATGGTTTGGGGATGATTCAAGCACATTAAATTTATTGTGCGCTTTATATATTACAGTGTAATAATAGAAATAATAAAATAATTATACAACTCACCATAATGCTGACAGGAGGCAGAGCTCAGGCGGTAATGTGAGCGATCGGGAGCAGCTGTAAATACAGATGAAGCTTCGCTCGCTCACCCACTGATCACCTCCTGCTGTGCGGCCCGCTTCCTAACAGGCCATGGACCAGTACCCGTCCGTGGCCCGAAGGTTGGGGACCCCTGTTCAAAGGACTTGATCGATTAGGTCCACCCAGGCCAATCTTTCTTTTGACTACAGGGTCAACTGATTTGAGACCTTCATTACCTCTGCAGAATCCTTTCATCTTTGCCGTATAACATCACTGGAATCATGAGACTGAGATCCTGTGATAGTCACGAGACCTGCCCACACTCAAGGGGAGGGAATTAATTAGGCACGTATACCATGGGGTGGGAATCTTAGGGACCATCTTAGAATCCTGCCTGCCAGAGTGACCTAAGATGCCCCTGTGCCCTGTACTCAATCATGAATCTCTTGGTTTCTGGGATTTTCCATGTTCTCCCAGATTTCTAGGTTGCCTCTGTCTGACCTCTTTTCACTTGGCTTTGCAATTGCCTGGTTACTTGTCTCTTCCCCTTTAGAAGTTGAGCAACTCAACATTTGTCACTCTACGGCCCACCTCATAGCCTAGCACTGGTTTGGGCCATAAACATTGTATGGATAAGTGGAGGTGATTCTTATTGGAGATAAGGATTAATCTAGATGACATCAAAGACCACATTCAATGCTAAAAAATTCGTTAATTCACCCTGCTGACTCCATCCAGTCCAAACTCTTTGAATATGGTTTAAGAGGTTCTGTCTAACTTGTCCCTGCACACTTCTCTGCCCTCACTAGTGTCAAAGTTCACTTTGTCTTTCATGCTGTGCTATAAGAACACTAAACCACTTGTAGTTTCTAGACTATGATTTGCTTTCTGTTAGCTTCAAGATGGTGCCTGTGCTATTTTCTCAGACTAGAATGCTCTTCCCTACATCAACTGACCTACATCAACTGACTACAAATGTTCAAAGGAACTTAATTGACTAAGTTTATTAATGGTACTGTTACCAACCCAAACTTGGGTCTGCTTGCCCATGCACAGTAAAGCCAATCTACTGACACCAAGTTGTGGTGAAAGAAAGTGCAGCATTTATTGCAGGGTGCCAAGCAAGGAATCCAGGCAGCTGGTGCTTAAAAGACAAATGCCCTGATGGGTTTCAGGGAAAGGTTTTTAAAGACAGGGTGAGGGAGGGGGGTTGTGCAGTGCTTGATCAGCTCATGGACATTCTTCTGATTGGTTGGTGGTGAGATGATCGGGAGTCAACATCATCAACCTTTTAGTTCCAACTGGTCTATGGACAGCATACAGTTAACTTCTTCCACCTCGTGGGGGTTTCAGTATCTGCAAAACATCTCAAAGGATATGGCTCAATATTATCTACAGCCCTTGAGGAGGAACTAAAGGGCCTTGACTTTGTTCAATGGCTAAACTATTATTATTTTGCCTCGTTTGACTGTTTTCCTTTCTTTCTGTATTTTTCTCACTTCTCAGATTAAATTTGTTTTTTGGAACTTGAGGAAGGCCTAGGAGGCTAAAGTTTTTCTACAGACAAGGGGCAGGCAGAGGACGTGGTTGGTGGGTTGGGGATGGTGGGGGAGTCTGTCCTGGGAAGGCCCCATAGGGTCCTGCTCAGTTACAGTACCAAAGTGATGGTTAAAATTTACTAGATTTATGAATGGAATTGTAAAATTTGTCAGTTGAAGGAAAAACAAGGTTTGGGGATTTCTAAATTTAATACATTGAGTATTAGTTTTAAAAATCAAATGAACTTCAGAGTAATTTCTGCTCATGAATGCTACCCAGAGGACATAAAAGAAGACTTAAAATGTGATGGTGGACCATGCAACCTGAATGAAACCAAGACGGGCCAGGAGTAATGGGTTCCATGTGCTAGACGCCTCAGAATAAAGAATTGTCATGGTAGGGGTCATCCAGCAACCAGAATCACGGGAGTTTCAGTGAGGGAGGCCTAGCACTGGAGATTTAAGAGATGGGGCAGTTTCTGGCCACAACGATAGGGGTGTGACCAAGGGAATGAGTGGCCTATTGAAGAGAAAGGACTGTCATTGGAGACGAGGCGGTCAACGACCTGATAAGACAGACGCTCCTTTTGGATGAATGGCCAGTTTTGTATAACTCAAAGGGAATACTGCTTACATAACCGTCTATGTGAACAGCGTCTTTGGCATTGTGCGGTGCACAATCTGCATAACCGTATGCGATGGTTCTGCTAAACCCTGAAGTCACCAAGTACGATGACAGGAGTACCTGTGGGGAATGAGACAGCAGGTAAAATTCTTGGTAAGCAAAAACAGAGTGAACAATTATGGAGTACTTACTATATGCTTGGTAGTGTTCTGAGCACTTCCCAAGAACTCTTGTGAGTTCAGTAGTTTTATTATCATCAGTATCATTTTACAGATAAGAAAAACAAAAGAAATGATAAAATCTGCTCCTGAACACATTTCTTCAAGAGTGCCACGCTCTGCAAATTCAGTTGCAACTAACTCTCCGAGGCGCGCTCCCCGCGCTCTTCCTCTCACCGCTTAGGGCGCCTGCGCGCGGGCCCGGGTGACCGCCGGCTGCCCCCGCCGCCGCCGCCGCCGCCGCCGCCGCCGCCCGCCCGGCGTAGCGGGGTCACGTGCTGGCACGGGGCGGAGCCCGCGCGGGGACGCCTGCGCGCCGCGGGCTGACCAAGCCGAGCTTACCCTGCGGAGCCGGCGCTGGATCCCGCGGCCGCTGCCTCGTCTTCTGTCGGCTCCGCCGCCAGCCGGGGCTCGGGCCCGGGCCCGGGCCCCCGGGACATGGCCGTCCGGAGTGCGCAGGATGATGGCCCCACCTCCAGCCGCTGGGACGGCGGCGCGGGGAAGGCAGGTACGGAAGCCGGCCGGGGCGCCGGGAAGCGGCCTGCGAGGACGGCCTGAGGGACAGGGGCGGCCTTAGGGTCAGGGGACAGCTGCCGGAGGAGGGGGCCGGGGGACCCGGGACGACCGCGCGAGGTGCGAGAGAGGAAAAGGCTGAAGACCCGGGTCACGTCTGAAGTGGAAGAGATCCTGGAATTGGGGGTTAGCGGATGCTGAGGGGACCGGAGGAACCCTGGCTGCAGACCCGCACCCCCAGTGGGAAGGACGGGGCGGGCGGGGGCCCCGCGTCCCACCTCGTCGCATCTGGAGAGGAGAATTGGGTCTCCCTGAGAACCGAGGCCAAGCCTCGCCCCCGACCGAGACTGTCCGGCCACGTCCGCAGGCTCCGGGGGCCGCCTCCCTAGTAGTGGTCAGGCCGGTTTCCCAAACTTCATTCATCGGTCGCAGTCTGGAGTGACGCGGTGACCGTGGACCACATATTTCTTTTAATTACCTCGAAATTCACTCTTTAAAGTGTACAGTTCAGTGGTTCTTAGTACATTTTTACAAGGTGGGGCAACCATCGCACTGTCTTAATTCCAGAGCATTTCTAATGCCAAAAAGAAAGGCCATCATTTCCCAGGCCCCATTCTCCACAGCTCCTGGCAAGTACCAATCTACTGTCTCATCCTGTGCCACCTATTTTAATGTTTAATTGTGTAAAAAACGAGTCTCTCTATTTTTTTATACTGTCTTATACTAATTTCCATGAAATCATGGTTTCGTTGTGCGCTGTTTTCAAATATCTTTTACATACAGTTAATAAATGGAGAAGACTAAGGTAACTTTCCCACTTTTCCATCTTCTGGTGGGTGGTGCCCATAATAGAACCAACCACATATTCAACCCACGTTTTGATGAAGCACCTGGTTCTTCACATTTTGTTTCTCTGGGTTCATTTTGTTATTGCCCTTTTCTCCTATTCTAATGCTGCATTTGGAAATGGAGCTCATTCCTCGTATTACTCCTCTAGGCCCTTTGGCCTTGTAACCCTTTGCTGATGTTTATATAACATCTGTCCTCATGGCATAATAGTCATTGCCTCAAGTGGTATGGGTCTTGTGACATGATGTAGTGCAGCTGTGCCTAGGTTGCGAGACTTTATCCTTGTTTCCTTGATTTTGCTTCTTTGGATAAGTGGGAGGAATTTAGAGATGAGAGGAGTTTGTTTTTCTGTTTTTCTTGTTTGTTTTTGTTTTGTTTTTAATCATAGGAGAATTGACAAAGTTACTAATACTATTAACTCTCTTTTGTAGAGGTTACGATTAGATTGGTTTACTGTCTAGAATATTTTTCTCCATTTTGGGGGTAGTCTTTCTTCATAATGTGCATGTCTTTATTTTTCAGGTAGTTAATGAATCTCTGATAATTTGGGTACTGTTTGTTGAAACTAATTAGTACCTCCAAAAACAGAGTTTCTTTTATTTTGTTTTTAATAGGAACCTTACTCAGAATAAGGTAAGGTTTTCCTCTCCCACTGTATTTCTCTGATACAGATATGAAGTTCAGGCATAAATTTTTTTTTCAAGCATAAATTTTTAAGTTAATTTCCAATGTCAACATCAGGAGTTCAAGGGTGGAGCAGGGGGTGTCTGTCTGGGAGGATCTCTTTCTGACTTGCTCTTTCATGGTTTTGATTAAGGCTAGCTCTGCCTTTTAAGTTTAACTTCTGTTTAAAGTCTGTAAAGCTTTCTTGACATGCAAACTTAAACCAAATAATCATTATGGAATTTTATTCTTGCACATAAGATTCATTTATTAAGCGTGTAGATCATTTACCCGATCTAAGTCACTGATGTGTATTTTGCTGGTATGGAAAAACTTTTAGAGGAAGCATAGCTAGTGCTCATTTTTAGCCATTGCCCTTTCCTGTGTATTAAGTTCCCCAAGCCAGATGCTTTTGAAGATACCTGTTGCTCTAAGGAAGGAGAAATCTCTACCTGAGTTCCGTAGCCAGAGTAGGGAGAGGTTTGAGACAATAACAGACTCAGCCATCTTTATCTGAGTTGTTAAGAACTACTGTTTCAGTGCTCCTTATTTAAATGATCGTTTTAATAGGGAGCAGGCCAAGTAGTACCAATGTCATTCCTTTTTCCTTTGTTGAATGAATTACTTTTCAGGCAGCAGGGATTTATTTATAGCAGCGTCTTATATTTTGCAGCCGGCTCTAGAATAGTCACTTCATTCTGTCGTGGTTACGAAAGCCAAGACCTTTATTATAAAGAAATTTGGAAGATAGCAGCTTTGGAATATATAATACATCTCCCTTATAAGGGGAGCAATTAAAAAATTGGAGAAGAAAGGATTCAAGGGGATTTGAAAATGTGGGCTTTTATCCCAAGCCCAAATATCGCATTCTCAAGTCCAGCAATGTGTCCTACCCCAAAATCCATATGTAAAATTTATCTTAAAATAGTTAGACATTAATTTTAACCTTTTTCCAAGCATCCCAAGAACAGCTCTGACTTTCCTCTTTCTGAGGTGAAGAGGATATGATGTGTAAATTAGTTGTGCATTTGAGACTCTGCAGAACCTCTTCTCCCTCATTGTGTAGTCTAGCAGTTGAATTCATCACTTTGTAATTTATACATCTCTAGCTCACTTGAGTTTGCTGTTTTCTCCTCTCTCTTTATGTCACAGTCAAAGCCTGTATGTACGTTAGGTGCAATGAAATATTTGTCTGTGGGTGTGGCACACGTAGGAGTGCCTTCTTCATCTGCCACTAACATTTAATTGCTAGAATACGGGATTGAGAAAGGCGATATTGGGGTCTGAACAGACAGCCACTAAAATCCACAATTGAGCAGCATTCTACTCTGGGAATCACCAATAGCTTTAGAAAAAGGTCAAAGTGCCTACAAATCTATGTAGAGTTTTCTGGTGTGGATATTCTTAACAGTAATATGGGGAAAATAATGCCATTTACTATAGGCCAGTTTTTCCAGAGGAACAGTAGCTAAGCTAAATTATTTGTTCTGTTCCGCTCGTATGTGTTGAGTTCCCACAGAGCATCAGAATCAAGATGATAGCAGTAAATTTTGAAATGCAGGATTTAAGTAGAATCCAAACAGAGTTTTTAGAGAAATAAGTATTGGAGCTGTGGTTTGGGTTCAGAATTAGTTAAAATTTTGGCATATTATTTACCAAAACCTACTGGAAATCCAGCTGATTGCAAACAGTTTTATTTCCTCCAAGATATAAACAGTGATTTTCCTTTTCCCCCAGATTGCTGAATAGCTTAAGTGGAAAGAGGGGTAGGGTGGATATATGTCTTGAAAAATTGAGGAAAATTTTCCATACTCTTAGAAAATAGGTTAACAAGGTTTCTAAATGTCAGCTGTCTTGGTAAATGTTTAGTATTACCATTTAAGTGTTCTTAATTTGTGATGTGTAGAAAGTACAAGAGCACTCTAAGTTAAAAAAATTTTTTAATATCTGATTTTTTTCTTTGTTGGAAATTAATTCAATTCCTGCACATATTTTGTCTCAGCCTATGTTGTTATATAAAGTCTTTTCTGTTTTCTGTGTCTCAGTGATCCCTCTTTGGGAACATAGAGCCTTCTCTTCCAAAGGATGGCCCTTTGACCCAAAGTAAAATCCCTCCCTGTCTTCCCCTTCAGTGGAGGATAAATCCAGTCCAGACTCTTCTATTAGCTGCATTTACTGCAGTCCTTCCAGCCTCTCTTCCTTTACCTAACACTTCAGCCACTTGGAATTTTTCTGTTTTCAGGGCATGATGTTTCTTTCATGTGACAAGGTCTTTGCACATACTCCCTGGAATGCTCTCCCTTCAGCACACTCTTCCATGTGCAAACTTTTCTTTAAGGAGGTACCACAATATATTCTTGGTGAAGCCTTTCCTGATTGCCTCAGAAGTAGTTATTCTTTCCTCTGGGTTTTCATGATTCTTCATGGTTCTGTTATATCATGTGTAATAATTATGTCGCTCCCTACTGTGAGCCTCTCAAGGGCTGGGAGAGAGTCATATTCATGTTTTTATCCCAGTATGGTGCTTACTACAAGTAGTTGCTCATTAAATGATCGACTGATAAATGAATGGATAGATCAATGGACAGATGGATGGCTGGTAAGACATGCCCAAGCCAAGAACTTGAAGCACTTTGTAAATAAACATTTGACTAGTTAGGTGCTGTGCTGACAGGAAATTGAGACTTGATTTTTCATGATTTCTAGGTAGAGTAACTATTTAATTTAGCATCCAACCTGGGACATTTTTGAGAGTGTGGATGGGAAGAAGAGTTTGCTATGAACAGTTATGCCAGGACTATAGGTGTAAACCAGAAATCTCTCAGACAAACTGGAACAGATGGTCCCCTACTAGGTCACCAAGGAAAATAACAGTCTAGCCAGGAGAACAGGTTTGCTGGGGTGAAAAAGCACCTGGTCCTGTCTGCACCTCCAATTGCACGTTAACTCCAAACCAGTTGGTGCCTCTGTTTATATGGTTTATGTCACAGTTCTCATAGATAGGTAACCAGGGCCATTAGTACCAACTTTCATTTGCGTTAATAATGTGCAGCTTTATCATGGAAACAATTTGTTTGTTTGTTTGTTTTTTGTTTTGTTATCATGGAAACAATTTGTAGACTGTTGCCTCAGAATAGAACAGTATTGAGGAAAGCCGCTTAGTGTCTGTTCTAAAACAGACATCTACCTTCTGATGTTAGTCCCTTCTAAAGCCTAACCTACTTCCACTGTTATTCCTCTCTAAAGCCTAACCTACCTTCCAGTGTTATCTTCCACTTTACATTAACTCCAGTGCCCTGTACCTAGTATATGCTACATAAATACTTATTATTTTTATTTTAAAAATTATTTGTTTATTTATTTTGGCTGCTCTGGGTCTTAGTTACAGCACACGGGATCTTCATTGCAGCATGCGGGATCTTTAGTTGAGGCATGCGGGCTCTTTTAGTTGTATCATGTGGGCTTCTTAGTTGTGGCATGAGGACTCTTCGTTGCAGCATGCGTGCAGGATCTAGTTCCCCGACCAGGGATTGAACCCCATCCCCCTGCATTGGGAGCATGGAGCCTTATCCACTGGACCACCAGGGAAGTCCCCATAAATATTTTTTAATGAGTTCATTTACTGTTAAATGAAAGGGCCTGTGCTTCTGTCTCCACGCCTTTTCAGCTCTCCTCCCAGCCTCTCAGAATCCTCCCCTTTCTTTTTAAATTGCACTCTTCAGTAATGCATTCTCAGATTAGCCTGACCCACAGCTGTCTGAACTCTTGGTGTCTGCACATACCTTTTTTGGGCAATTATAGTGCACTGCTTTGTGACATCTCTTTGGTGTTGTCTAGTTTAACTTTTCTTGTGTTTGCTGTTCCTAAAATCAGCCATTCTGGTGAAAACTCTGACAGCCTATTATTACCCCATTATTTTAGATAGAAACATTATAATTTGATGCACATTAACCACAAACTCTCGACCAGTCTCCTAAAAAAGTAATTTAAACACAGCAAAATGCCTGTGTATAAATAAGAGACTACCACATAAGGATATAAGATCCTTAAAACAGTACTTCCTGATCATCAGTAATTAATATGGTTCTTGAGAAACCGTTGCTTTGTATGCAGTATCATGCCTCTCTTACCACTAGCCACACTGGAGACCCAAGTATACCCTTTGACATTCTACTTTTGAAAATATCTCCATGTGATTCTGATGTTTTACCAGTTGTATTAGTGTGTAACCGGAGACTTTTTCCACGTGTGGTTTTGTTTAAAAAAGTAAAATTGAGGACTTCCCTGGTAGCGCAGTGGTTAAGAATTCCCCTGCCAATGCAGGGGACATGGGTTCGAGCCCTGGTCTGGGAAGATCCCGCATGCTGTGGAGCAACTAAGCCCGTATGCCACAACTACTGAGCCCATGTGCCACAACTACTGAAGCCCACGTGCCAGAGCCCATTCTCTGCAACAAGAGAAGCCACTGCAATGAGAAGCCCACACACCGCAATGAAGAGTAGCCCCCGTTCTCCACAACTAGAGAAAACCTGTGGGCAGCAACGAAGATCCAACGCAGCCAAAAATAAATAAATAAATTTATTTTAAAAAGAGAGAGAGAGATGTATGCTCTGTAAAGTTTAGCATTAAGAAAGCACAGTCATTCTATTAGGAAAAACTGTTAGATATATCTGAATGTACTGGGCATTTATTATAATTGTATGTCCTTTTTTGTTACTTATATGGCATATCTCCTTAGTGTTTTGTACACTATGTGCTAGTGAAATATCGGTAGATTGACTTCAAATATACCTACCTTACCTCAAACCAAGCAAGGAGATTGAGCCCTGAAGAGAAAATGTACAAATGCTGAATATGTGCCTAATGCCCTTTTCCCTTCTGTTTTGCAGACTTTAATGCCAAAAGGAAAAAGAAAGTGGCAGAGATCTACCAGGCTCTGAACAGTGATCCCACTGATGTGGCTGCCCTTAGACGTATGGCTATCAGTGAAGGAGGGCTCCTGACTGATGAGATCAGGCGGAAAGTGTGGCCCAAGCTCCTCAATGTCAACACCAATGATCCACCTCCTATATCAGGTAATTAGGGGTGAGGTGCTGTGAAGGGGAGCTTGTCTAGGAGGCAGGGAAAAAGAATGCCAGGGTCTTTGATTTTTATGCTCATTTCAAACCAAGAGTAGATGAGTAAACACCTAAAGCATTTTAGGATATGCTTGAGCCTACTCTGAAAATAAGACCAAACTGGTAAGTAGAATTTTAATAAAAAATGGAATGAGTTTTTATTAGGTAGGTAGGTAGCTAGCTATTACTGGCTAGTTAGGGGAGTTTATTAAAAATGTATATTCTGGGGCTTCCCTGGTGGCACAGTGGTTGAGAGTCCGCCTGCCGATGCAGGGGACACGGGTTCGGGCCCCGGTCCGGGAAGATCCCACATGCAGCGGAGCGGCTGGGCCCGTGAGCCATGGCCACTGAGCCCGCGCGTCAGGAGCCTGTGCTCTGCAACGGAAGAGGCCACAACAGTGAGAGGCCTGCATACAGCAAAAAAAAAAAAAAAAAAAAAAATGTATATTCTGGGAATTCCCTGGTGGTCCAGTGGTTAGGACTCCATGCTTTCACTGCCGAGGGCCCGGGTTCGATCCCTGGTCAGAGAACTAAGATCCCACAAGCTGCACGGCATGGCCAAGAAACAAACAAACAAAAATGTATATTCCAGTTTACATTCACTTAGAAGTGGGTTGTAGGAATATGTATTTTAACAAGAATCCCACCTAATTCTGACACACATGGACTGCATTTTGAGAAACGTGGGGCTATAGGAAGAGGTAATACCTCTACGGTCCTTATAAAAACAAAAAAACTTTTTATGAGGAATTACTAAGACCATTTTGAATTCTAAAATTCTGTAATTCTATGAAAAACTGTTACAGTTGGCCCCTCCAAGTCCAAGGATTCAACCAACCATGGATCAAATATATTCTGTAAAAAAAAAAAAAAAAAACCTCCAGAAATTTCCAAAAGCAAAACTTGAATTTGCTGTGCTCTCCAACTATTTACATAGCATTTACATTGTATTAGGTTTTTTTTTAAAATTTATTTATATTTAATTTATTTATTTTTGGCCACGTTGGTTCTTCGTTGCTCCGCACGGGCTTTCTCTAGTTGCTGCTAGCAGGGACTACTCTGCTATGGTGTGCATGCTTCTCATTGCAGTGGCTTCTCTTGTTGCGGAGAATGGGCTCTAGGCATGTGGGCTTCAGTAGTTGTGGTGCATGGGCTCAGTAGTTGTGGCTCGCGGGCTTTAGAGCACAGGCTCAGTAGTTGTGGCACACGGGCTTAGTTGCTCCATGGCATGTGGGATCTTCCTGGACCAGGGATCAAACCCATGTCCCCTGCATTGGTAGGCGGATTCTTAACCACTGTGCCACCAGGGAAGTCCTGTATTAGGTTTTATAAGTAATCTAGAGGTGATTTAAAATATACGGGAGTTGTAAAACAACTATACCCCAATTAAAAAAAAATAATAATTAATTAAAAAGTATATGGGAGGATGTGCATGGGTTATATGCAAATATTAGACCACTTAATACATGGGACTTGAGCATCTGTGGATTTTGGTATCCTTGGGGGTCCTGGAGCCAATCCGCCTTGAATACTGAGGGGCAACTGTACTTATTTGCAAGGCCCGTGTAGTAAAAAAAAAAAAAAACTTCCGCAGAATACAAAAGAAAGTACAGCAAAACAGTGAATCCACTTTGTCATTTATTCACTCCACAAAAATTTATTGCTTTCCTGCTATGTTTGGCAAAAGTCCAGGTGCTGGGGATTCTTTCATTCATTTGGCAGGTACTATTTGTGCTCCTAATGTGAGCCAGGTACTAGAGATGATTAAAACAGCCTCTGCTGAAAAAAGTTCACAGTGTTGTGGTACAGCCGAGTAGATGGTATTTTTGTTTTATTTTTTAGTATACCTATTTATTTTATGGGTTTTTAAATTTTATTTATTTATTTATGGCTGCGTCGAGTCTTAGTTGCGGCACGCAGGATCTTTTGTTGCAGCGCTGGTTTCTTCTTCATTGCATCACACAGGCTCTGTTTCAGCATGCAGCCTTCTCTCTAGTTGTGGCGTACAGGTTTTCTCATTCTGGTTGTGGTACGTGGGCTCCAGAGGGTGAGGGCTCTAGTTTGCGGCACTCAGGCTCCCTAGTTGAGGCACGCGGGCTTGGTAGTTGTAGTGTGTGGGCTTAGTTGCCCCACAGCATGTGGGATCTTAGCTCCCCGACCAGGGATCAAACCCACATCCCCTGCACTGGAAGGTGGATTCTTTAACACTGGACCATCAGGGAAGTCCCTGAGTAGATGTTTTTTTGTTTTGTTTTTGCGGTATGCGGGCCTCTCACTGTTGTGGTCTCTCCCGTTGTGGAGCACAGGCTTCAGACACGCAGGCTCAGTGGCCATGGCTCACGGGCCCAGCTGCTCCGTGGCATGTGGGATCCTCCCGGACCAGGGCACGAACCCGTGTCCCCTGCATCGGCAGGCGGACTCTCAACCACTGCGCCACCAGGGAAGCCTCCTGAGTAGATGTTTTAAGTTGCCCCTTGTTATTATCTTTGGAACCGGGCTGCCTCAGAGCAGTGATCTTTTTGTTGGAAGGAAAAGGCATTGCTGTATTCACACTCTAAATCCTGAGATGGTGTTCCATCAGATTCCAGATTTCCCATATCTTTATAAGATGAAGTCTGTGTATGCGGAAGTATTGTACAGGCTCCTCTAGTAAGTTTTGATTTCGGTTATGAAGGAAATGTACACTTTTATATATATAACAGCTAGAGACTGCCTCCTTACTTTCAGTTGGGCTTAACAACTGAACACAAGTACTGTCTCCTGCTTGCAGTGTCTTAGTTTTAGAATTGCAGGGTCAAGAGAGGTTAGGTTCTTTTTTATGTGAGTTTATCTTAATACTCCTTTCTGAACAGCTCAGTGTTCCCTAGACTTTACAGATGTTAGAGTTTTTCCAGTGGTCTGTGGTTTCCACAATCATGATCTTATTTGATCCTTACAGTAATCTGAGAGGTACACACGGAAGGGAGTAATCCCCATTGTACAGATGTGGGCTTTGAAATTCAGAGCAACTCCCGGTGACACACAGTAGCAGCCTGCATGCAACTCCTGGCCTCCTGACTTCTCCTCTGCTGCTCTTTGCACCCTGTAGCCTCCTGGATAATCTGTGTTCCCTCCTCTTATGGTCATCATGACTTGCGGGAAACAGCGTGTTTGGAACTAAACCAGGGATTCCTCTCCAAATGTTGTATCTTGAGTCATGTCCCCTTCAAGAAAAGCCCGAGTATGTCTTTCAGGCCTTTTATGTCATGCCAGGATGTTTTGCTCCTGATGTGGCTTCCCAGACGTTCTTGCAATAACATGTTCTTTTTCCTTCAATAGGGAACGACCTACGACAGATGAGCAAGGACTACCAACAAGTGCTCCTGGATGTCAGGCGGTCTTTACGGAGGTTCCCTCCTGGTGAGACGCGCTCTCGGTCTTCCTGGGTCGGGGGTGGCGGGGTGGCTTCTGTCCCAGTTGCACTTACTTTCTTGTGTTGGTGCTTGCTTGTCCCAGGAAGCTTCCATCCCAGCACAGAGCGTGACCGCATGCAGGACCCTACCTCCTCAGGGACCCATTGTGCTCCTCATCTGCCGCGTCATTCTTTCACTGTCTCAGTCAGTTCAGAACCGCACTGTGAAGGCCTGAGCCTAAAATAATGTCTTTTGGCCTAGAGGTGGTAGATGAGAGAAGAGGGTTTTTCCCCCTTCAGAGCCTTAGAGGAGACTTTATAGGGATTGCTAGAGCCATCGGTCTGGCTTTAAAGAGCCGATTGGTTTGGAAGTGGTCACTATAACAAGAACTATTAATATCTTCATTTATACATAGCGGTATCTTGCATATACGTATATTGGGGCCCTTGGACTGGAAGGAAGGCCAATCACTACATGTTTAAAGAGTCTGTTCCTAAAATTGTCTTCCCATTCCCAGGAATAATGAGAAGAATAACCATTGTCTCCAGTTTCACCATGAAGGAAACTGGCCAGCAAACCTCATCTATTTCTCTTCCTTTGGCAACTCCACCTTAGGTCCATGAAGAGAGGAGAATTGCTGGAGGGAACAAGAACCTCTAAACCCATTTTCTCACTCTTTAGAACCCATGCTCTGGCATTGGATTTTGTCTGTTAAAGGGCCTCTTTCCTGCTTGCACCCTTGGTTCCTGGAAAGGCTCTTTTCCTATCCTGCTGGTCTTGAGGAGACCACATAGACAGATGCATTCCATATTTTTCCCTAGGTAACCTGTTTTTCCTCTGAGCCCTTTATTCCTCTTCCACTTATGTGACATCAGTCTATGATATTATTCTTGTAGGCTGAACTTTCCATGTGGTTTCATATTTTTTTACATTCACGTTCTTCTGAGCTTAGCTGACCTCTTTTATACTGAAAATTCAAATAAGGTTTACTTTTTTTCTCTCGCTACTTTCATTACTTTACCTATCCATAGTAGTTGGTTTACTCCATGTTCTTTTTTATCTTTTAGAGTGTGCCTTTTTGAGAAGGGGTAGGTAGAAACGGGCAAGAGATGAGCTTCACTCTCACCTAAAAACCTTTGTTCGGTTTAGTCTGGGCTCTTGTATTAGCTGTTTTCTCTCGTAAGATCTGTTTTTGACTGGAAAACCTAATGGTGTAGGAAAGCTGTGCTGTGTGCCGTTCTTCTAAAACAGGTCATGAGGCCAAGGGTTGGCATTTTTATACTAAAAGCCAGATGAGCCGAGGAGCCACACTGACCGCTGCCAGAACTAGGCGCGCGCGCCAGAAGGTCTCCCGAGACAGCCTTTTCTGTTTCCAGCTGTGTCTTTGGATCAAGGACATCAGTACTTCCTGTGATATTTAGTTTGTTTCTGAGGGCAACATGCATCTCTTACATTTTTTGTTTTTATATAATTTCATACCTACAGAAAAGTTGCAAAAGTAGGACAAGGAATTCCCCAGGTGGCTTTTACACAGATTTTCTTACATGTCAACCTTTTACTATATTTACCTTAGTATTGCTTTCTCTCTCTCCTTTGTGGTACATACACGCAAATTTTTTTCTGAACTATTAAGAATAAATTACACACATGGTGCCCCTTTATCCCTAAATATTTCAGGGTATATTTTTTTAAAACACGGCTCTTATTACATAATCACACTTAAAATCAGTATCACATTGACAGTATTTACTGCTAATACAGATTTTATTCAGATTTCACCATTTATTCCAATAATGTTCTTTATAGGAAAAGGAGATACAAATTCATGCATTTTCCATTCAGTCTTCATATCTCTTTAGCTTCCTTTATTCTGGAATAGTCCCTTTGTATTTTATGACAGGCCAGTTATTTTATAAAATCTCTCTCAGTTTCGGTTTATCTGGTGTTTCCTCCTTTTAAGGTTCAGGTGATGAACTCTTGGTAGGAATTCCACCAAAGTGGTGCTGAGTTTTCCCTGCAGCACATCGGGAGGCACGTGCTGTCCACTAGTCACACTGTTGGTAGCATGACCTGTGGTGACCCGGGTTTTAAGATGGTGTTGGTTGGGTTCCCCCACTGTAAGGTAGCCAGTCTGTGGCTCTTTCCTACATGTCAGGCAGTATCAACAGTGTGTGTATCTTGAATGTGTTGCCAGATTGTTGTAATTAATTTTCTTTTATTAAACCCTTTCTCTGCTAATCCACTGCTGACCGTCTTCCTAACCTCTGTGTTACTAGGCTGCTTGCCATGTTCAAGTGCATCTCCCCTGCCCTCCCCTCCCCAGGCATGCCAGAAGAACAGAGAGAAGGGCTCCAGGAAGAACTGATCGACATCATCCTCCTCATCTTGGAGCGCAACCCTCAGCTGCACTACTACCAGGGCTACCACGACATCGTGGTCACATTTTTGCTGGTGGTAGGCGAGAAGCTGGCAACATCCCTGGTAGAAAAATTGTCTACCCATCACCTCAGGTACCAGCACAAAGCAGCATAAGAGGATGGGTATCACTCCTCAAGTCCCCCTGGGGATAACTCCTCAGCCCATTTCCTAGTCAGTGTTTTCAGTGGTTTGAACCCCACTCCACCTTACTGCCCCCAAACCCTGATCCCAGTATTTGGTCTGACCAAGCTCATTGAATTGTCTCCTTCTAGGGATTTCATGGATCCAACAATGGACAACACCAAGCATATATTAAACTATCTGATGCCCATCATTGACCAGGTGAATCCAGACCTCCATGACTTCATGCAGAGGTATATATGTGTCTACATTTATGTGTGTACGTACACACACACCCCTCTTCAGCTTTCTCCTAGCCTTTGTTTATTCTTCACAAGTGTAGCTCAGTTGCATCATCATCTTATGTCGATTAGTGTTACGTTCTTCCGAGTTGTCCTTTCCAGTCATCAGCAGTCTGGATAATTCAGTTCTGTGCACAGTCTTGGAACACTCTTTGGGTGCTGTGCCTCTTGGGGGGATAGAAGAGAGGTCACAGCCCATGCCCTTGAGGAGCTTACCTCTAGTGGAGGGAGGTGGACAAGGTAAGTACGCCAAGGTAGACTTTGAGGTTACTGCTGCAACAGAAGTACAGAGTTCTGTAGGATCCAGAGGCGAGAAAGGCAAGGCCATCTGTGGGTTGCTTTATTCACCATATACCAAGGAGAAGAAATACACTTTGCAGTTCTCATGTTATTTTTCTCTTCTGTTTAGTTGGAAATGTGTCCTTGGCCAATGCCTGCCTCTCTTTAAAAAAGAAAAAAAAAAGGCTGTGTCTTAAGGTGTTTCAGTCACCTCATGTTAACTGTAAAATTAATACAGTTGTGTTTTCAAGCCTGAGAATATGTGCCTGTGCCCCCCCAAAGGATGGACTTTCTCAGAAGGAAAATGGTGGTGTAGTTCTCTGAAAACAGCTAATTCTTGTTGCTTTAGTTGACGTTTGTTGGCCATTAGGAGAGCACCCAGGGAGATAAGGCCACCAGGACCCTATTGTGGTATTAGTGTCATGATGTTGGGTATATTGTAAGGACTTTCTGTGTTGTGAGGAGAAGATGCTGAATTTGTAGGTGGCTGAATTTTCCAAAAAGCATGTTTCTCAAATGCTTTCTTCACACAGCACTGAGGACAAAGAAGGCCCAGGGAGGGGGAAGGGATGACTCAGCAGGGAACCTAACATCTGGACTTCCTTGCTCCTAGTGCCGAGGTGGGGACCATCTTTGCGCTCAGCTGGCTCATCACCTGGTTTGGGCACGTCCTGTCTGACTTCAGGCACGTCGTGCGGTTATACGACTTCTTCCTGGCCTGCCACCCACTGATGCCCATTTACTTTGCAGCTGTGGTAGGTATAGACCATGAGCCAGCAGCTTGGTGTGCATCCTCAAATCCAGCGTGATCACGTTCCCTAAAGGGAAACCTGGTGATTATGGAAAGATGCCAAAGACAGCACTTCCCCAGGCTGGCGTCTCTGGACACTGTTCTGTGGAATGTTAATGGGAGAGTCATGGGAGAAAAAAATGTTCTGTGTAACAGTAAGTTTGGGAACTGCTAGTTAAACAGAATTGTTAGATTTGTTTACTGCTTGATTCTTCCGAACCTTTAAAATGCTCGTGTGCATTGTGAATTATCAGGGTTTCTGTTGACAACTCCTGGAGCTCGTACAACCCCAACTCCGGGTTTAAGAAAAGCAGAAGTGTGGCATTATGATAGAAAGTTGAGATGGCTTTTAGTCGGGGTTGAGGGGCCCCAGTTATCAGAGGGGCCTGAACCATCCGGCGTGAGGGTGGAGGTGGGCACTCACAGCACTCTTCATTGTCCTTTAAAGAGAGCAAGACCATTCTTTCTGCTGTTTTGAACCATTTCTTCTGTGCTGGAGCTAGGAATCTCCAGTAATCCTTCTTCTTTCCTTCCTCCTAAAAGAACCTCCTTCATTTAATTGGTCAGCCTTTCACGTCATGGGGTGGAAGTTTGCCTCAGCAGGAAGGGTTTGCCCAGTGGGAAAAGTGCTCAGATGTGTACATCATTATTTCCTAGATGAATACAAGAATTTGCTGAACCTTTGGGGTGAGCCCTGTTTGGTACCAATTGAAATTCACCTCTAAGGAGAATGGAATGAAGTGGCCAAGGCCCTGTATGTTCTGGTCTCTGATGCAAGGCCTTGCTCCCCACAGATCGTGTTGTATCGAGAGCAGGAAGTCCTGGATTGTGACTGCGACATGGCCTCAGTCCACCACCTGTTGTCCCAGATCCCTCAGGACCTGCCCTATGAGACACTGATCAGTAGAGCAGGAGACCTCTTTGTTCAGTTCCCCCCGTCCGAACTTGCTCGGGAGGCAGCTGCCCAACAGCAAGCTGAGAAGTGAGTGGGGCCACGGCACCGGTTGAACAGGGGTGTTCATTAGTGAGCAGAAATGATGGAAGACTGTGTCTGGTGGGGACGGGGCTGGGAGTGGTGTTTCCAGAGACCTATGCTTATGCTAGTGGAATCCCCACTTGAGACTTCATGGGTCTTTATAAGAAGAATTTTCTGAGCAATGGATGTCTCTGCCCTCAGCCTATTTAATCTAGTTTTTTCCCTCCTTCTCTCATCCCATTCCCTTCTGTCTCCTTCTCCTCTGCAGAACGGCAGCCTCTACCTTCAAAGACTTTGAGCTGGCATCAGCCCAGCAGAGGCCTGACATGGTACTTCGGCAGCGGTTTCGGGGACTTCTGCGGCCTGAGGAGCGAACAAAAGATGTCCTGACCAAACCAAGGACCAACCGCTTTGTGAAGCTGGCAGTGATGGGACTGACGGTGGCACTTGGAGCAGCCGCTCTGGCTGTGGTGAAAAGTGCCCTGGAGTGGGCCCCAAAGTTTCAGCTGCAGCTGTTTCCCTAAATGCCTGAGAAGACACTTCCTCTTACATGACATCAAGGTCTCACCCTTCCATGGACAGATTGGGAGGGGGTGGAATTTCCTTTATTAAAAGGGTTTCTGTCAAGGGTTTTCTATTTCTGCACCCTTCCCCCCGTCCGTGGATGCCTTTGCCTCAGAGGCCGGTAGCAGAGCCTGCGTGACGCTGGGCACTCGGATCCTGAGCACAGAACTCTTTCTGCCTCACAGTGGGCTTCTGAGTGGGCTCTCTGCTGCCCCCTCTTGTGTTGAGGGAAGTGGGTTTCTGCAGCTCCCGGCTGCCTTAGGAACCCGCTGGGCCTGGTCACTGGGGAGCATCTTGGCTGCTCGTAGTAAGCTGGACCACTGAATGCCCTCCTGGCAGCTCCTCCCGTTCTGACTGCTTCAGCCAGACAAAGAAGGACGAAGCTGCTGCTAAAGAAGTCAGACCTTGGAATGAAGGCGAAGGGGCAGAGAAGGCCAGCCTGGGAGCAAGATTGGCCCCCTTTTAAGAACAGCTCCATTAGCTGGTCAGAAATCTAAGAGACACATGTGAACTAGGTTACTAGGTAAATCCTACCTATTTTCAGGCTAGAAATCACTTGGGCATTTCCAGTCAAACAGGAAGGAATGTTACATTTTAGGGCGCAGACATAGGCTGGTTTTTGCCTGCCTTTTTTTTTTTTTTTTCTCCTTATTCTCTTCCACAAGCCACATGACAATGCATATAAAAGACACTTTTACTACTATTTTTAGAATTACATACACCCAACATGTAAAGTACCCTCACTTTTAAAGTAATAGTTCCTTCATGGAAAAAAAAAATCGTTCTCGTCAGAAGGATAAGCTTCTAAAACCCTGCAGTTTCCTTTCTACTCAATTATTTAACATTTCACTTTAGTCAGAGTTGCTATTTGTAAGCAGCCCCACACTTCCGTAGTGCCCTCTTCTTCTCCAGCTCCCCTTCCTTCCCTCCTGTTTTCCTCCAGTCACCCTTCTACTCCCAAATAGGCATCCACTCACAACCTTGGCTTTGTTTTTTGGGTTTAACTTATCTCCTCAGCTGCTGGTCTCTCCTTCCTGGTAGGAAATGTCACTGGGAACTCGTCCGCACCCAGAAGGGGACAAGCTGCATCCTGAAGCGTGTGGCGGGAGCCTGGGACAGCCAGCTCGAGGCTTCCTAAGGACTCTCCAGGTCTCAAGAACAAGGTGGATATTCACTTCCTCTGGTACAGCTTTTCCTATAAGCGAAGCCAGGTTTGTTTTAGATTAACTGTGGCTTGAAAAAAAGTGCCTTTTGCTGCTCTGAAGAACTGGGGTGTATAGTGTGAAGCAGCCGTGTATTTTTATTTTCCTGGTCTGTTGCAGGCACTGTTCTCTCTTGGCAGGTGTTTTCTTAGAGTAAACATGCCAGAAGCACTCCACCCCACCCCACCCAGCCCTCCACGTCCTCCCCGTATGCCCACGGTGTGCAGAGCGGTTAGGAGAGGCATCTGTCCACACTGAGTTCACTAAGCACTTTACAACCAAAACAAGCTCGAAGTGGCAGGTCATTCTCATAGCAGGAGTCCCACCTGGGGTTAGCGTGATGTGGATGGATGAGTCTAGAAAGTGGTAGATTTATCAAGACAAAGGAAAGTCTTCCAGGATCCAGATGACGTGACAGAAGTTCCCAGTCTTCTCCCGCAACAAATTTGTCCTCTTGTCATCTTTCCAAATGGGCAGCATCGGCCCCTCCTGCCACAGGCCCTTGGACCTGTCTGTAAATACTGAAGGAATTGATGGGGAAGAGGAAGGGAGGTGCATGTGATCAGGGTCCCAAGGCCATGGCTTTTTGGATCCCAGGAAGCAGGTGGCATTGACTTTTGTTGTGGCCTAGGAAGGAGGAAGTTCATTTGTTTTATAGCTTTTCTGACATCAGGATTATCCCCTGCCAATGAGAAGAAAGCATTATCTTTTTACCTTCAAGTGGTTTACTATTCTGTAAGGAATATGTGTAAATATTTTGTACAGAGCCCTGTATGAAATAAACAGCCATATGTGGCTACTAATCGCTTCTGTCATTCTTTCCTTGTTGGAGTGGCTTTAGCTTTAGACATCTGGCCTTGATGCTCCCTCCCTTCCACCCCTGACCTGGAGATGTGCTGTATCTGTGGACTCCTGGTTGGCCTTGACTTGCCCGGAGAGCTTGGACAGTACCTGCAGTCCTGTTTCTGTTTTTCCCGAGGCAAGAACCCACGTTGCCTGGGTCCACTGTTTCCTTGGCCCAGAGGGGAGACGTAAGGGGGCTGAAGGCTGAGCAGGCATCACTCAGCTCCCCGACCGTGTCCCATCACCGTAGGCCAGCTGCCCATGCTGTCCTTTGATTTGACTTGTGGAGGACACAGGGCTGGCCAGGACACCGCCCTGCCTCTGGGACCTCACCAGAGAACTGCATTGAAGGAGCAATTGGTTTTCAGTGGCAGTTTCATAGTTGATTGAATGTAAAGAGAATTTTGATAAATAGAAAACTGAAGGAAGGGTATGTGTGGTGAAATAAATATTTGGGTTTTGTCCCCACTTCCCCTGAAACCCTTAGAATTTTCTGAGTGATAGGAGTGTCTTTTGTTCATAATGATTTCCTTTTGATCCCACCTGAGTTTATGCTAATGAAGTGACTTAAGGTGGGACCCCTGGATGGCACAGGTCACCGGAAAGACCAAGTGATTAGAGCGTGAGAACTTTGAGCCCCACCACTGACCTCCTGGGAGGGGAGGGGAGGCTGGACATTGAGCACTGCAAAAACTCCTGATTCAGAGATCGGGAGAGCCGCTGGGTTGGCACACACGTCAAGGTGCTGGGAGGGTGGCATGGCCCGAGAGGGCTTGGGAACACTGCACCCTCTTCCCCCCCGTTCCTTGCCCTATTCATCTCTTTTATTTGGCTGTTCCTGAGTTGTGTCCTTTATAATAAATCAGTACATGTAAGTAAAGTGTTCTCTTGAGTTCTGTCAGTACTTATAGCAAATTACTGAAACTGAGAGGGTTTTGTAGAAACCACTGAACTTGTAGTTGGCCAGGCAGAAGTGTGAGTAGTCTGGGCACCGCATTTGCAGCTGGGTCTGAAGTGGGACAGTCTTGTGGGACTGAGCCCTTTAACTTGTGGCATCAGATGCTAATTCCAGGTAGTTAGTGTCAGAACTGAATTGAATTGTTGGACACTCAGTTGGTGTTGGAAATCAGAGAAGTGGTGTCAGAAAATACTGCACAACACGCAAGGCTGAGGGGAAATTAGTGTAAAAATAATAGCTGAAGGGCTTCCCTGGTGGCGCAGTGGTTGGGGGTCTGCCTGCTGATGCAGGGGACACGGGTTCGTGCCCTGGTCTGGGAGGATCCCGTGTGCTGCAGAGCGGCTGGGCCCGTGAGCCATGGCCGCTGAGCCTGCGCGTCCAGAGCCTGTGCTCCGCAACGGAAGAGGCCACAACAGCGAGAGGCCCGCGTACCTCAAAAAAAAAAAAAAAAAAAAAAGCTGAATAACAAGTGTGGGTGTTTTGTAGAAAGATGGAGTGGGCAATGGCAATGGAAGGGTACTTGGGGGTCAGGCCAGGGAGAGCTTTGAGCTCTGTGGAAGGGAGTTGGGACTCTGTAGGCAATTTGGGGGATGAGGATGGGCCATGACCAAAACTGGGTTTGGAGAGAGTTCCTGGTGACATGATGGCAAGTGTGTTCCTTCCTGGTTATATGAGCTTCTTCAAGTCACTACATCTCTAGAACTCACTGTCAATGACAGTAAAATAGGGATGGTCCCATCCCACATGGACGCTTTAATGAACTGATGTTTGTGAAAATGCTTTACAAACTGAAGTTGTGCAAGTGTTTTGATTCCATTTCAGGGAACATTAATGGATCAATAAATGCCTTAAGCCAGCCCTGCACTTGGGCCCGGGGAGCTCATCCCCGGATTAAGTGGTGACTGAAAGGAAGAATAGGCCAGAGGCTTTTGCCAAATCCAACTGAAAGATGATGGGGCCTGAGGCTCAGCCTGCTTGCTTTCTTCCTTTTGCTGCTGGTAACTCCCTGCTGCCTTTTCCTCACAAAGGCCCTTTACTTGCTAGTTGTCTTTTCTGCAGATTTACATTTGGTTGGAATTTGCCAAGCAGCTTTTTTTTTTTTTTTTTTTTTTTTTTGCGGTACGCGGGCCTCTCACTGTTGTGGCCTCTCCTGCAGCGGAACACAGGCTCCGGACGCGCAGGCTTAGTGGCCATGGCTCACGGGCCCAGCCACTCCGCGGCATGTGGGATCCTCCCGGACCGGGGCACAAACCCGTGTCCCCTGCATCGGCAGGCGGACTCTCAAGCACTGCGCCACCAGGGAAGCCCTGCCGAGCAGCTTTTGTGAGCTGGCAAGGCTGTGGGCTTGCCTCCAGCTTCCTGCTTTTTAAGTGAGTGGCTTTCACGGCAGCCCCGGACACTAGAAGACACATGTTACTCTGGCATGGGCTGTGGGGCCCATCCACCACTTCCTGCCCACATTAGCAGCTGCTCTTTATCTGAGCAACGTGCTTCCCCTTGCCTTCCCCATCCCTGGAGAAAAAGATTGTGTCACACAAGCACATTTGGGACCTCCGGCTGCTTCCTCAGGTAGATGGTCTGAGTCCAGAGCCTGTGGGGTTTGGTTTCAAGTCCGCCCTGGAGAGTTGGTGCTGGGGCCCAGTTTGGGGTGACCCCTTGGGAGGGGGAGGCACCTCCACTTGACCCTGCAGTAGGGAGCACTTGTGAGCCTGCCCATCTTAGATCCTTCACCCACTGGCATGTGAAGTATGGCGCTGAAGGTTAGAACCCCGGGACAGCCCTGCGCCCCTCCATTTGCCCTCCTGACCCATTTGGCTGCAGCAGACATAAACTCGATGCCCGCCTTGGTGTAGATGGAGTGGGCCAAGTGAAAGACACACGCAGCCCATGTGGTCCCCCCCCCTCTGCCAGCCTCAGTTGATACAGCCATGGGTAAAGAAATGTCTCATTAACACTTCTTAGTACTCATGGGAGAAAGAATGGTGCAAGGGCACAGGAAAGGCCGTGTGAGGAGAGCTGGGTGTGACGAGGACTGTGGTGAACTAGATCAGGAACATCACGTGACCCTGGACCTGCCATGTGGAAATGAGAAGCCAGGATTACCAAGCTTCGACTTTTGCAAGAGAACTTGGGCATCTAGATTTTAATGTAGCATCTCCAATTTAAAAATACAACCAATTCAAATTTCTAAAACAATACTGTGGCTTGCTGGTTTATACCTGTGCACCAAAAGAATGGTCTGCTTTCTTCCCCTACAGGCCCTGGCAGGAGAGGGAGGAGGGAGGAGCCGGTGAGAGCAAGCGGTTAGCCCTGACCTGGGCCCCGTGCTCTCCTGCATCACAGCTCTGGCAGCTCTGCTCAGCTTGCCGTTTCCTCCAGTCGTGGCTCTGCCTGACTTTCCTGCTCCCGGGGCGGGGGTGCCCCTCATCAGCCAATGCAGAGCAGGAAGGCACTCACGTTCTCTCACCTCTCTGCTCACAGAGCCTGGGGTCAACTCTTGAGCCTTGGCACCCAACGACAGGGTGCCTTTCCAGGGTCTAGAATAAGCCCTTTCCGCCCCGCCCCAATGACATGCCCCAGCTCCTGGAACCTGGAGTCCACACCTTGAGTCGCAGAGACGCCCTCCGCCTGTTGTAATGATGGTCCACATCCCGGCTCAGACAGTGTGCTGGCCTTCAAAGTGGGGGGTGGGAGGGGTGTTGGAGGGGTCAGAGGATGAGGTAAAAACAGAATGGATGCCCAGAACCGTGTTTTATTAATCTCTGACCAGCGGAGTGGGCATAGTAAACAGCACTGGACCAATACTGTGCCATCTTGTCTGAGATGTTAAAAATTAGGATCACAATCTCACCCGCAACTGCAGGTTCACCTCTTCCTGAAATCTCTCTTCTCCAACACTGGGTGCCCACTGAGAGGTCAGAAGTTTGCAGCAAGAATTTCCTGCCAGCCTGTAGCTGCTGCCTCGGCCCCTCCCTCCCTCCCCCTGAAGCCCACGCTGACCTGCAGACCCCGCCTTGTGGACTCTCAACACTGCAAGCTGCCTGTCCAGGCCAACGCTGACCCAGAGCATCCTGCCCCTCGAGTGGGCGCAGGGGTGCTCAGTCCAGTGCAGGTATCCCAGTGCTCAGCCGCACCTTCGTTCTACACCGACAGGGGCCAACACATCAACTTTTGGCTGCAATTCCCAGAGAGCTTGGGATCCTGCCTGTCTCCGTGTAGAGTCACAGCCCATGACCCTTTTGCTCCCTCTCACGACATCACACTCATCCCTTCCTGGGAAACCATTTTAATTAGTTTACACAGGCGGCAAAGAGGGAGATACGGAAGCTGGGCCGGCTGGGCTGTCTTTAGAAACTGCCAGGTCTCCCTCTTGGCTCTGAGCAGAATTAGCAGCAATTCTAAGAAGCCCCAGGCCTCCAACAGCAAAGCCAGAGAAAAGTCACCCCCAGAAAGCCAACAGGGGAGGTGGGAAGCTGTGAGTGCTCAGCGTCCTGCAGACGAGGGAGGTGGATGAGGGAAGTGTGGACTCACACGGGGCTCTGAGGCTCCATCCAGCAAGGCCTCCGGCCAGGGCTGTGTTTAAAGCTGGGTTAGGCAGAGATGGGAGCCACAGAGAGGAGATGAAAGGTCTGGCTGGCAAGCCCCAGAGGAAGGGCAAAGGCACTGGGGCAGATACAGCCGCGGACAATGGCCAGCTCAGGCAGGGCCTCTGCAATGCCCACAGCAAACAAGTCCATCCACACAGCTCTGAGGCCTTGGCCTCTTCAGGGCCCCTGTCTCAGCCAAGCACAAAGGCATCTCCCAGGCCAGAAATCAGAGCCAAAGCACCAGCCCTGTCCCACAGCAGCTTGCAGATGTGGGGCTGGGTCAGCATGGGGACCAGGCCATCCTCAGCTCAGTGGCAGTTCTGACAGCTGGGGTGGCATGGAGACCCATTCACCCGGCAGCGGCAGCCCCCGCTGGTGTCTCCCGGGCCCTAGAGGATGAGCGGGGAGAGGAGAAAAGGTCAGGACAGTGAAGACAGCGGGCCCCCCCCTCCGCCATGCACTCCATCACACCCCCAAAGCACAGACTCCCACCCTGGGCCTTGGGTCGGGCACACACCCCTGCTAAGATGACCCTCTCAGCCCCAGCTACCGGATGGAGGCAGCCGTTAAGGCCTTTCTGGGCGGCCTTTCTGGGCTCCCGTAGCAGCCTCAATTCTGTGGTCTGGCTACCCACCCCTAGACCTGGAGCCAGAGAGGACTTGATGGATTTTTGCATATTCGGGGTGGGTCAGCACACTGGCAGCATGAGAGTGTGTTCCTTCAGCCTCCACCTGTATCACTGTCTGCCTGTACGGATAACGCCGAGCCCCAATTCCAGGCACACTCCTCCCAACGACAGCCACCAGGAGCCACCATGCGCGTGTTCACCATGTGACAGATGCCCCGCGCTAGGCACTGCTCTTGCATTTTTTCATTTGATTCTGACAATAAATCTGAGGCCCAGCTATCATCTCCACTTCACAGACGAAGAGACTGTGACTCAGAGAAGGGAGTAACAGCCTAACCACATGGTCAGTGTGTGCCAGAGCCAGGGACCCACCCCTCTACCTCCGACTCCCACCCGCACCCTTGGTCGCTGTCCTCTAGGGCTGGGCTGGGCCAACATTTCTGTAAAGGGCAAGACAGTTCCCTGAGTTTTTGCCGGCCAGTCGGTCTCTGCCTTTGTAGTGCCAAAGCAGCCACAGACAGTATGCAAACGAATGAGCGGCGCTCCCACAAAACTTTACTTATGGACACTAAAATTCGGCTTTCATATAATTTTTACATGTCATGAAATATTCTTCTTTTGATATGTTCAACCACTTTAAAAGATGTAAAAAACGTTCTTAGTTCACGAGCTACACAAATGCAGGCAGTGGGGTTAGAACTGGCCCATGGGCTGACCTGTCCAATCTCTACTCTCAGGCACTCTCCCACAGCACCCCAAGACCTCTGCTCCCTGGGGACTCACCCCGGGGCCCCAGCGAGGACCCTTGGTGACCCAGCAGATCTCGGTGTGGCAGACAGTGCAGCGGATCCAGTCACAGCCATCCTTCTTCTGCACCACGATCTGGCACTGTGGGCAGTGCATGGCCTCGCCCTGCTGCAGCATGGTCTGCAGCAGAGCAGGTGCTGACCTTAGGCCCAGCCCCGCTCCCTGGCCCCCGCCCCACTGCAGAGAGAAACCGGCCACCCCCGAGTCGCAGAATCACTCTCCCATGCTGCTCCACCCAGGCCCGGCTGCATGCAGCCTCCTCTCCCATGCGTCTGCAGTCTCCTCTCTCCACCCGGACACTCCCTGCTGCTCGCCACTTGTCCTGAGTTCCATCTCTGGATGGGAGTGATGCCAGCAGGAGCTCAAGCCTCCAGGGCTGGATGAACCACAGTCCTTTCAGAGAAGTCCCCATCCCTCCCCAAAACTCAAATCCCCGGCCCTCAGCCTTGACCCAGGCTCACCCTCAGCATCTCCGTCGTCTGCCAGGCAGCCACGTCGTTCTGAGCCCGCAGGGCCAGGTCGTCTTGGTACTCCTTGCAGTTCATCTGCTCGTGGATGGCCTGCAGCAGGATGAGGGGCTCGAGGTGAGAAAGTTCCCCAGGGAGTTAGAGAGGTGAGGGCCGGAGCAGGCATCCACATAAGCACTTAATGCTTCTACGTGGTGTCAGCGACAGAGCCTTCCTTTGTAAACCACACACACCCTGAGGCCAGGGAGGTGAAGCCAGGGTCAGCACATATGATAATAATCATATATACCTATTTATTTTAAGTCCTGACAGGCACAGAAATCCCTAAACCGCAGCCCCTCGTCGCCGGCTGTGCTCTGCCCTGGCTGTAGGCCTAATGCTCTGAGAGTGAGCTTGCAGGGCTGCGAGCAGGCTCAGCCCTGCCTACTCGCCCAAGACCAGTCTCTACTGTGGTCACCTGTTGAGAGGATGAGGGCAGGGACGGCCTGAGGTGAGGGTCAGGCAGGGCTCAGTTCAGGACAGGAGTTGACACTCGGTCTGGGGCTAGGGCTGGGGTTGGTCTGTGACGGATCGGCGTTCATCAGAGGCCAGGATCGGGGCTCAGTCTGGGGCCAGGATTATTCAGAGGCTCAGTCCGGATTCAGGGCTCAGTCTAAGGCTTAGGCTCAGATCAGGGCCCAAGCCAAGCCTGGCCACTGACACACAGCTCTAAGTCATTGCAACCAGGTCGGTATCCCAGCTCCCTTCCCAGGAGAACAAACTCGGAATGGCAGTGAGCTCCTGGCAGGACCAGAGTGACTGGGCAGTGTGGGTCCCTGTCCCCACCTTGCAAAGCAGGCAGTTGATGTGGAAACACACAGGGCAGGTGAACTCGTTGACGTCATCCTCAAAGAAGCACCATCCTTTGCAGTCCGGGGTCTTGCAGTGGTAGCTGAAGGCACTGCGGTTTTCCGCAATGGAGATGCCCAGGTCCAGAAATCGCTGGTAATCCTCAGGGCTCAGGAGCTGCCAGCAGACCACAACCTTGGTGCTCTGGGTTCAGAACACCTGACAATGTGCCCTCCTGGCCACCAAATATCCCTCAGGAAGCCCCCAACCCATAAAGTCCAACACAGCAGTGTTAAAAACTCCATTCAAAAAGTGGGTTAAGGGAATTCCCTGGCAGTCCAGTGGTTAGGACTCTGTGCTTCCACTGCATGGGGCATGGGTTCGATCCCGCAAGCCGAATGGCTCAGCCAAAAAAAAAAAAGGAAAAAAAAAAGTAGGTTAAAAGTTCTGGAGATGGATGATTGCACAGCAATGTGGCTACACCCAGTGCCACAGAACTGTACACTTAAAAAATGGTTAAATGGTAAATGTTATACATATTTTACCACAATCTTTTAAAAAGGGGAAAAAGTGGACAAAAACAATAACAAGCAATTCCAGGAAGATGTGGTTAAACTAGCATCCTGGTACACAGCACTCAGAAAGCCACGTGGCAATAATGTTTCAACCATCCCAAACTTTTCTGACCCTTTGAGACTTATTCTACTTCTACAAGTTTATCCTAAGAAAATAATACATAAGAAGGAAGAGACACCATGCAAAATGTTCCCTGAAGCATTCCTTACAAACTGGAAGGAACTATTAATAATTAATATTAACAATTATTGATATTAATTATTAATAATTCCAGAAACTGGAATTATTAAGAGAGGAGAACTAAACAGGATGTATGCCATAGAGATTTATAATAATCTTTAGGAAGGTTTTGTAGCAAAATAGCAAAAGCTGTTGTCCCTACACTGGTTACAATGAGGTAAAAATCATGCCTATGTTCTATATCTTCACTGAGTGATAGTCTTAAGAGTTACATTTGTCAAAACTCATCTAACTGCATCCTTACAACGGACAAATTTTATTGTGTGCAAGGTATACCTTAATAGTTAATTTAAAAAGAAAAAAAAAAAAAACATGTCTATCCAGAGACACCAAAGGAAACGGGAGAAAATGCCATCAGAGATTCTCTGGGATGGCAAGAGTCGGTGGGTGATTTTCCTCTTTGATTTCTGTTCTGGTTCTTGTGGTTTAGGCATGTTTTTTGTAAAACAACCTCCACTGCATTACCCTGCTGATCCCTGCCCCTTCCTCTTTCTCTGCCACACTTGACTATTCTCTGAGGCTTCGGTCAACGTCCAGGGGCTCCAGGGAAGCATGAGCCCTGCAGCTCCTTGGCATGAACTCTGGCCCCATCACAATGCCCCTTGGAAGAGGTGGGTTTTATAGGGAAAGCCTCTGGGCAGCGACTGTGGGTGCCAGGACATATGGAATGATCTATGTCTTGGGGCCTCTCCAGGCAAGAGTAAGGAAGCCAGAGCTGCCCTTCTCAGCTGCCCCACAAACAACAGTTAAAAATGGGGCTTCTCTTAGTGTAAAGGCTGGGAGTTCCCAAAGGTCCACCCCTTCTGTTTGCCCTCTTTCCCCTGAGGCAGAACCCCTTAGGTGCCAGGAAATACTCGGTAAAGTTTAGGGGGTTCTGAGAAGCAGCATCGTGGGAAACAGGCAAAAGTGATGTGGAGAAACGGGGTCTTGTATATGCGGTGATGGGGGTCTCTCATTTGGACCTCAGCCACCTTTGGCCCTGCCTCCATGTTGGCCTGGGAATTCCAAGACGCCCAATTCTGGGAAGGCCATTCCCCAGCAGTTTAAAAACCAATGATCAAGTCCAACAGTCCACTTTACAGATGGGTAAATGGAGGCGCAGAGAAGGGAGAGCACTTGTTCAAGATGACCAGCAGTCAGGGGCATAACTCGATAATAATAACATTAATAATAATAGAAAACACACACATGCAGACACATACAGCCCTGTGAAAGGTTGCTGGAGGAGTGGCCCCTATTTGTTCATGTTTCCCCAACTCCACACCCTTGGGTGGTTCCCTCCCACACAAACTCTGGGCTTGAGCACGTGACCTGCTTTGGCCAAAGGGACAGGAGCAAGTGAGCAGCCTTGGAAAGCGCCCCTGCACTGGCTGCTCTTGGATCCTTGAGACACCAGCACATGAGCAGGCCCTGGCCGGCCTGGGGTGGATGAGACCAAAGTGGAAAGAGGCCCTGTCATCCCAGCCATCACAGATAAGACGATCACACCAGTCCAGCTAAGCCCAGTTGAGCGCTGCGAGGCCCAGCCTGGACCAGATGAATCATCCAGCTAAGCCCAACCCAAATTGCTAACTTGCAGATTTATAGGCTAAATAAATGGCGGTTGTTTTGAGTCTGGAGTAATCTGTTACACAGCAGAAGCTAACTGATACAAGGGCTAACTGATACCACGTATCAAGCACTACTCCAAATTCTTTACACGTGTCTTCCACTATAATCTTCACAACCCTTAAAATAGAAACTAAGTCTCTGACCCCAACCAAGATGAGAAAACTGAGGCACAGAGAGGCTGCGTATCTGACCTGAGGTCACCAGGCCATCTGGCCCCAGAATTCCCCCCTGCTAACTGCTCTGCTGTCTTTTCTTCATAAGGGTGTTTTCTTTACTAGGTATTTCCCCTAGTTCCTGTCCTGCCCACCCCTTGGGCTTCCAGCATCCCACATAGAAAAGGCTCTTGATAAATGACTGGTGCCTGAGACTGGGACTCTCAAACCAGTTCCCACCTGCCAGCTCAGGGCCCAGTTCCCTGGGACAGGGGGTGTGCCCCTTCCTCCCCCAGGTCTTACCGCCCGGATCTCCCTCTCCAGCAGCTTGCCCGAGCATGAGTAGGTGTTGTCAATGAAGGGGCAGGCAACCTCAGCCTCCTGGCTGTTGCGGATGGTGCCCTGTAGACACTCCCTGGGAGAGGTATGAAAGGGTGGGGAGGTTAGGGGTCATCTGAACCCCATCCCCCAGGACTCCAGCCCCCAGAACTCCAGCCCTCACATGGTGAGGCCTGACCCCAGGCGGGCTTCTCCTCAATACCTCCCTTCCTTCCGATCCCTTCCACCAACCCATCACTTCTGTCCCCCCAACTGCCACCCTTATCACTCTGGCCCAGGTCCCATCACCTCACCTGCAGGACTGCAGGAGCCTCCTCACTGGGCTCCCTGGGTCTACCATGTCCCTCCCCGCAGCCTCCCATCCCATCCCACCCAGAGCAAACCTGAGAGCTCCGGTGACTCACCCTCCCTAATACCTCTCTGTCCCCATCCCCTAACCCCCTCCATCCCTCTGCTCCAGCTACACTGACCCCTTGCTGCCACAGGCAGGCCAGGCACATACCCACTTTGGACCCCCTGGTCTGCTCAAGTGCAGCCTCCCTAGGGGCTTCCCAGACCTCTTGTAGGGCAGGGCCTCTGTTACTTTTACCATAATCCACTGGTACTTAGCATTTGGCACAATTTACAATTATATCAGTGATTATTTGATTAACATCGGCCTGCCCACAGGAATGTAAGCTTCAGGAGGCGGAAAATGAGCTTTTTTGTTCACTCCTGGATCCCCAGGCCTAGCCCAGTCCCTGGCACCCAGGAAAGCTCATCAAATGTGTGCTGTGAAGAGGGACACGTTCTCCACAGCCCAGGGCCAGGTGTGGAGCCTCAGAGGGCAGACTGTCCACCAGCGAGGGTCAGGGCGGGGTTGGCACGGGCTGCCAGGCCAGAACCCAGGCCTTACATGGGCCTGGCGGTTGTGTGGAAGGTCGCATGCTCTGGCGACAGAATGCCTGAGCTGTGTGGCCTCGAGCAAGTTGCTGGCCTCTCTGTACCTCACATTCCTCCTCTGCAAAAAGGGGAGAGAGTGCCTACCTCGCAGGTTTCTGTGGGCGTCCAAGGAGATGTAAGAGCACTGCGCCCCACCCCCTTTCAGCCATGGGTACTGCGCAGCCGTGAGGAACTACATCGCTGGGGGTGGGGTCAGGGCCGCACCTGCAGAAGGTGTGCAGACACTCACGCAGCACCACGGCCTCGCCGGGCGCCAGCACCGAGTAGCATACGGGACACTCGGTAGGCTCGGTGTTCAGCACCAGGCTCCGCTGATCCAGTTGCACGTGCTGTAGGTAGTTCCCCTCCTGCTGCTGCTGCTTCCGCTGGGCACACGGGGGTGGGGCCGCGGGGCGGGTCAGGGTCTCAGGGGCGGGCCAGAAGGGCGCAGGACCAGGGGATGGGTCAAACCTGCCGGCCGGCGGGGAGGGTGGGGGGGGGGGGGGGGGAAGCAGAATCCTGCGGGGGGGGGGGGACTGGGCAGACTGAGGTTAGGCGCAGGCGATGCTGGGAAGGGAGGGGCCGGGAGCAGGGCGGGGCGGGAGGCGAGGAAACAGGGGGGTGGGGTGGGGGTGGGGCAGGAGGCGGGCCAGGCACTGGCAGGTTAAGGCTGCAACCTAGTGTCAAGCCAGGGAGCGATGGCGTTTGGAAAGGAAGGGGCCAGGGTCTGAGCGGGGACTCAGGAGTAGCAGGGCTCCCATCTCTGCCAAGAAGCAGGGCAGGGCTAGGGCCAGGGGGGTGAAGGCAGAGCCGGGTCGAGGCCACAGAATAGGTCAGGGGTATGGGAGGTGGTGACAAAGCGAGGGAGCTGAGCAAGGTGGGAGAGAGAACAGGGTCCGGGCCAAAGCTGTAGATGGGACCAGCAGTGAGGTCATGGCCGGGGTGGGACAAGGGCAGACTGGGTCCAAGTGGGGGATGGGAGCATCCGATCAGAATGGGCGAACGCTCAGGGTTAGGTATCTGTGTAATCAATGCGTGCGTAACATGATGGGGGTGGGACTGTGGGAGGAGCAGGACGGAGGGCTGGGTCAACCTCCCAGGGAGCGGTGAAGGGCTAGGTCCAAGATCCTAGGAAGTCTGGGTGGGCCACAGCCAGGGAGGAAGGGGAGGTCAGGAATAGTAGGATTCAGAATGAGGTCAGGGCTGAGTGGAGCAAGAGCGAGGTCACAGGCGGACAAAGGGGCGGCGGATGGGGGAGTGGTCAGGGTCTCAGCTAGGATGTTGGGGTCAGAGCCCGGTACTCTCGTGTGCACAGTGAGAGTGTAAGTCAAAGCCAGGGGCAGCGCCACAGCCCACTGTTGGGGGGGGGGGGGGTCAGATAAGCTTGGATGTGCATCACAGCCGGGGAGCAGAGTCCTAGCGACAGGATGAGCTCAGGGAGAGGCCGGTCACAGTCAAGTGCAGGGTCACCACCAGTGGTGTTATCAGGAGGGGGCAGCAACAGGGGGAGGAGCGGCAATGTGGAGGTGCCTCCCTTCCTGGCCTACGCCTCCCCCGTCCAGTCTGCAGGTGTCTGTCCGGGGTCCGCGCCCACCTGCTGGTACTGGCGCAGCGCCTCCTCCTCACCGGCCAGACGCGCTCGCTCCTCCTCGTCCGGCTGGTACGAGGCAGGGACCTGGTAGGCCTCGGGCCGCGCCCGGCAGCACATCTCGCAGCCGGGCCGCGTGGGCTTGTTGATGAAAGTGCAGCCAGGGCACTGCCAGCCCACCTGGGGGCAGAGGGGCGGTGAGCGCAGGGAGACGAGACAGGCAGGTCAGGGGCGCAGGGGCGCGCATTGGGCAGCTTACCGGCGGGGGCTCTGGCGCGGCGTCGTTCTGACCCCGCCCCGGGTCCTGGGGGCCCCCGGGCTTCGGGGGGACTGGTTCCAGGGGGCCCCGTGGCTGCAGCGTGAGGTCCTTGAAGCCCAGATCTGGGGAGGAGGGTTCAGGGGTGGCGGATCCCTGCAGCCCATTTCATCCACACCCTGGGCCAGCCAGGAACCCCGGGCTCTGCACTGACCACCCCCCTACCCCGCCCCCTTCTATCTCCCTCCTTCCGGAGGAGTCTCCAGCTCGGTGGTCCTGCCGGGTGGGTCCAGACCTGGCCGAGTGTCCTGGCTCCCAGGGGTCAGAGCCCCTCCTCCACCCACGACTGCTCCTGGGGCCTCCCAGCTTAAAAACCCTGTTTGAAAACTGATCTCCTGTGCTCCTAAGTGTAGCACCTAGAGGGTCGAACACCACTTCTGAGGTAGTCCTGCCAAAATACTGAATCTGAGTCCATTCATGAGGGCACATGGGACAGAAAAACAAAAACCAAAACTGGCCTGGACTCTTCAAACAACAGGAGAGCCAAGGGAAGACAGGAGACCAAAGATTGAAAAAGACTGTGAGACACCGAGGCCAAGGGCCAGGTCTTTCACTATAAAGGACATTAGTGAGACAACTGGTAAAATTTGAGCAAGATCTGTCCATTAGATCAATGGACCGTATCAATGTTAATTTCCTAAGTTTGATAGGTGTATGTAGTGAGAAAATGAGCCTTTTTTTTTTTTAAAGGAAATACACACAAGTATTTGGGGGAAAGGGACAACGTGTCTGCAACTTACTCTCATAACAGTTCCAAAAAATTACTTATGCATAAATAAATACTGAGAGAATGATAAAGCAAAACAAATATAGTCAAATGTTAATATCTGGGGAATCCACATGAAAAGCACATGGGAATTCGTTATACAATTCTTTATACAATTTTGCAACTTTTCTCTAGGTCTGAAATATTTCAGAATAAGAAGTAAAAAATTTAGAATAAAAACTAGCTATTATCATATCCAATTTACAGATTTAGAAAACTGAAGAGCAGAGATGAGAAGAGACTTGCCTGAGGTCACACAGCTGATAAATGCCAGGGCGGGGACTGAACTCAGCCCCTCTCCCCTAGACCAGCTGTTCTCTAAATGGTTCCCCAAATGGCTCCTTCCTGGGGTGTGCTTTGTCCTCTCTTCCCCACTACGGATAAGGTCTTCCAGGCACGTTCCTGACGAAAGCCCCTGGGCTCTGCTCCCTGCTCCCTCTCCCCTACAACCTCAGGAGAGTGCATGCGCTCTGGAGCAGAGCCTCACCCTCCAGCATCCGCAGCTGCCGCTCCCGCTGCAGCTCCTGAGGGTTGAGTGAGGTGTTGCAGGCTGACAGCAGATAGAGGTAGGCACTGGCCCCGTTCCGCCGCACCCCGTGGGAGTGCAGGGTCTCCTGGTCCCGGGCCAAGCGCTGCCCAATCACCCACTGCTGCAGGGTTGGCGGAAAGCCATAGTCCAGGAACACCTGGCAGGGAGGATGCAGAGGGAGTGTGGGGAGGGAGGCGCAGAGTAGAGAGAGGCAGGGCAAAAGGGGGACCTCCGCCCTGACGCATCTTCCTTGTGCCCCCTCACTCACCATGTCCTTGAGGGAGGCCACCGTCATGTCAGGCCGCACCGTGAGCCAGATAGTGACCGTGTGCAACTGCGCATCCTCCACGCTCACCCACAGCCTGCGGGGAGGGCAAGGGGCCGCAGGTCCAACCTCAGCCGCCAGCCAGCTCCTGGATTCCCACTCCCCTGTGATTCCTGTGTCAGAACTCGCTGCTTAGGCCCCTGCAATGGCTCCACATGGCTCTCAGAATAAAATCCAAACTCACTGTGGCATGGCAAGGGCCTCCATGCTCTGGCCCCTCCCAAGCTCTCCAACCTCTTCTGTTATTGGCTATTATTGGCTCCTTAGCCAAACCACAACAGTTATTAACTGTATGCCAAGACTCTTCAAAGCACTTAACATGTATTAACTCATGTAATCCTCTCAGTGAACACATGAGGCAGGTACTGTTGTCACCCCTATTTTAGAGATGAAAACAGGAGGCACAGATAGGTTACAGTGGCTCTGCCAAGTAAACAATTAATAACTGTTAGAGGCAGGATTTCAACCCAAACAGTATTATTCCACAGAAAGCGGTTTTAAACACCAACCTTCTCAAAGATGCTCAAACTTTTTTGGAAGACCAAAAGCATGAAAAGGGAGGGCTAAGACAAAAAAAACAGAACTGATCCCAAGACACAGAAAGATTAGGGTGTAGAACAATAACAGGAAAGCCCACTTAGAACCTCCAGAGTGATTTGGGAAAACGCCGCATCCTTAAAGCAAGAACAGCAAGAAACAATCAGAAAATGAGGAAGAATTCCTTTGAATGTAACAGTGACTCCTTACTATCCTAACCTTCAGGTCAAACTACAAGTTCCCAAGGAAAATGAGAGATATTAAATTACACCATGAGGAGGCAATTCATAAACTCAGAATGTGGGAGAATTCTGGAGGTCAAAGACCAGGTTTCTTAAAAAAAAATTAATGGCACTAAAAATAGAGAAAGTGAATAAAAGAGACTCAGACAACATTAAGAAATGCTATTTGATCTCGTTTGGCTCCTGACTGGAACAAACCAACTATAACAAACACTAACGAGGGAGTTACAAGTGGTCAGGACTCTGGGGACCCAGGTTTAATCCCTGGTTGGGGAACTAGATCCTGCAAGCCATGTGGTATGGCCAAAAAAAAAAACAAAAAAAACACTAACAAGATAGTCAAGGAAAGTTGAATATAAATACAGTATTAGGGAATTTTAAGTAATTATTGTTAATTTTTTAGGTGTAATAATGGTATTGAGGGGTTTTTTTAAGTCATTTTTTAAAGACATATCAAATTACTTATGAATGAACTAAAATCTGAGACTTGCTTTAAAAATACTCCAGAAAATACCTCAAAATTCCTCAGGATAATGATTTTCAACACCCAGCCAACTAACAGGGAAATAAGAAATTTTTAGACATGTATAGACGCCAAAAGTTTACCATCCACCTCTCCACGTGAAAAGTTTTTGAAATACAAGAAAAAAAAAAAAAGAATAGCTGAGTCTGATGCAGGAGAATGGAAGAAAAGTAAAAGGAAATTTAAAGAAGGACGAGATCTTAACCTTCAAGACATTCTTCTTCAAGCAACAGGGGTTTTGAAACATGAAAGTGCATAAAGTTTCAACTGCACTACTTATTCTACACTGAGTAATATTTCCATAATCAAAATACTATAAATGCTATTTTAGTGGGTTTACATTTTTAGAATCAACCTAGTGGCAAAGCATAGAAGCCTGAATTTTACTTAGGAAACAAAATCTAAAAGCTATAACCTTAACACCAATAACAGAAAAATACAGTTGGAACCCTTATATCTAATGTCATCAGGATCAGTGGTGATCAGTTAGTCAGAAAAATCGTTAAAGCAGAGAACTGCAAAAACAGCTGCAGACTTTAACAATTTTACCTTACAGGATACAAATGCACATTCAATGGCCAATCTCTAGGTAAAAGGCCAATGGCTTTTCTTGAGTACAAATCTGCTACTGGAGTTCCCCATGATTGTTTCTTTTTGTATGAACCACACGCATTATACATGGTCTATGACTTCCAGTATCAGCTTCTTTAAAGTGGAGCAAAAACTTACACTCTCAAAGCATCTGAGTACAGAGCCCTTCTGGATTTTTACCATATTTTTTTACAACTGTCCCACCCTAAAATGATAACAGTTTTTTTTGGTGCCTCATCTCTATCTTGTCTTTCTAAAGCAATCAACTTAGTTTTCATAGACACAATTCTCTTTTAGCACTCATGTTTTATTGACTGATGTAACAGCTAATTAAATTATGCTGTGGCAGTAACAAGTATAACTGATGTAAACAAGCTGTGTGTAGTGGTATGGGTTTTTTTTGTTATTGTTGTTTTGTGTGTGTGGTACGCGGGCGTCTTTCACTGTTGTGGCCTCTCCCGTTGCGGAGCACATGCTCGTGTGCCACAGCTACTAAGCCTGTGCTCTAGAGCCCACAAGCCACAACTACTGAGCCGCAACTACTGAAGCCCAAGTGCCTAGAGCCTAGAGCCCGTGCTCCGCAACAAGAGAAGCCACCGCAATGAGAAGCCTGCGTACCACAAAGAGAAGCCCGCGCACCGCAATTAAGCCCATGCACCGCAACGAAGAGCAGCCCCCGCTCACCGCAACTAGAGAAAGCCTGTGTGCAGCAACAAAGACCCAATGCAACCAAAAATAAATAAATAAATTAATTAATTAAAAAAAATAATGCTGTGATAACTAGATATTCACAAGCAAAAAAATGAAGTTGGACCTCACACCATATACTAAAATTAACTCAAAAGGGATCAAAGACTTAAATGTAAGAGCTATAACTATAAACATCTTAAAAAAATAAATAGGGATACACCTTTATGACCATGTATGAGGCAGTGGTTTCTTAGATGACGTCAAAAGCGCAAACAACAAAAGAAAACAGATAAACAGTCCTTCGTCAAAATTAAAAACTTGTGCTTCAAAGGACACTATCGATACAGTGAAAAGACAACCCACAGAATGGGAAATGAAAATATGTGTCCATTGTATACATATACACCACATTTTCTTTATTCATTCATGGTTACTTAGGTTGTTTCCATGTACAGTATATATACACAATGGAATATTATTCAGCCATAAAAAGAAGGAAATCCTTCCCTTTGCAACAACATGGGCCTTGAGGTCATTATGCTAAGTGAAATAAGTCAGACAGAGAAAGACAAATACTGTATGATCTCACTTATATGTGGAATTTAAAAAAAACCGATGTCAGAGAAAAAGGATAGACTGGTTGGCAGGGAGGGGGGTGAAGGTGGTCAAAAGGTACAACTTCCTGTTTTAAGATAAATAAGTTCTGGGGAAGTGATGTACAGCATGGTAACCATAGTTAACAATATTGTATCGTACATTTGAAAATTGCTAAGAGAGTAAATCTTAAAAGTTGTCATCACAAGAAAAAATAATTTATCACTATGTGAGGCAATGGATGTTAACTAAACTTACTGTGGTAATCATTCCACAATACATACATATATTAAATCATTATGTCATACACCTAAAATGGTTCTGAGGCTCAATTTCCAACCTGTGGAAGGGGGAGGAGGGGGAAGGCTTCCCACACACCACTAAGCAATTTTCAGACAGCAGCAGGGCTCGATTCTGGCACTCTCTACCCAGAGACAGCATCAGCTTCCACAGGTTGAGGGCTCAGTCCTACAAGACTGCCCCACCACTTCACACACCAATTGAAAGCCCAAGCTGTCACCTGTTCTCTGGCTGACTGGTTACAGGTTAGGGATCCCAACGACCTCCTCCTTGGGTTTGATTATTTTGCTAGAGCAGCTCACAGAACTCAGAGAAATATTTACTTTCTATATTACTGGTTTATTATAAAAGCCTGTAACAGCCAGATAGAAGAGACGCATAGGCAAGGTATGTGAGAAGGGGTGCAATTCTCTCCAAATCTCCAACCAGGAAGCTCTTCAAACCCTTTTTGAGTGTTTATGGAGGCTTCATTACATGGGCATGATTGATTAATCCATTGGCCACTGATGATCGATTCAACCTCCAGCCCTTTTCCTCTCCCCCGAGATCAGGGTGATGGGACTGAAGGTTCCAATCCTCTAATCACAGGATTGGTTCCTCTGATGACCAGCCCCCATCCTTAGGTGATCTAGGGGCAGTCCAAGAGTCACCTCACTAACATAACAAAAGGCACCTTTATCATTCTCATCACTTAAGAAATTCCAAGTGTTTTAGGAGTTCTGTACCAAGAACAGGAAGAAGACAAATATATATTTCTTATTATAAAAGTCACAATACCTTAAACTAACTATATATGTCAATTATATCTCAGTAAAACTGGGGAGGGCTTCCCTGGTGACGCAGTGGTTAAGAAGCCGCCTGCCAACGCAAGGGACACGGGTTCGAGCCCTGGTCCGGAAAGATCCCACATGCCACAGAGCAACTAAGCCTGTGCGCCACAACTACTGAGCCTGAGCTCTACAGCCTTCGAGCCACAACTACTGAAGTCCGCACGCCTAGAGCCCATACTCCGCAACACAAGCAGCCACCACAATGAGAAGCCCAGGTACAGCAACGAAGACCCAACACAGCCATAAAAAACTGGGGAAAAAATATGTCCATATAAAAACTTGGACACAAATGTTCATAGCAGCGTTGTACATGTTAGCCGAAAAAGTAGAAACAACCCAGATGTCCATCAACTGATTAATAAAGAAAATATGGTATATCCATACACTGGATTATTATTCAGTCATAAAGAGGAATGAAGTTTTGATACGTGCTACAACATGGATGAATCTAGAAAACATGATGCTAAGTGAAAGAAGCCAGACACAAAAGGTTATATAGTGTTATGACTCCACTTATATGAAATTTCCAGAATAGGCAAATTGCTAGAGATAGAAAGTAAATTAGTGTTTGCCTAAGGTTGGGGGGATTGGGGAAAAAAAGGTAGGGAGATAAGGAGTGACTATTAGCAGGTATGGGGTTTTGGGACTTCCCTGGTGGCCAGTGGTTGAGACTCCAAGCTTCCACTGCAAGGGGCATGGGTTCAAAGGGCACAGAGCAGCCAAAAAATTTTTTTAAAAAGTACGAATACAGGGTTTCTTAAAAAATGTTCTAGAATTGGTTACAGTGATGGTTGCACAACTGTGAATATACTAAAAGCCTTGAACTATAAACTTTAAATTGGTGAACTGTTTAAATTCTTGAATATGGTCTGTTAATTATATCTCAATAAAACAAAATCAAATGGGATCCACCACTGAAAATTAGAAACTGTAAAACTATTGTCTTACTACACAGCAGGAAAAAAGCAGGAAAAAACAATGTTTATTGAGTGATTAACATGTGCCAGGCACTGCGCTAAGCATTTCAGCATCAAGTTTACGCCTCCTGGGGCAGACTAACAGTATCCATTAACCCTTGCCTTGAATTCTAGTGCAATACCTGGCTGTATTTCACAGCCTCCCTTCAAGCTGAGTGTGGCTGTGAGAATAAGTTCTGGCCTTGGGAGTTAAGTGGAAGAAGTGTGTGCAACTTTCTGAGCTCTGTTCTTAAGAGGAGAGTGGGAGGGGGTGCCCTTCTTCCCTTCTTCCTTCCTGCTGACAAGAATGCTGATGCAATGGCTAGAACCGGAACAGCCATTTTGGACCATAAGGTGAACCTCAGAATGGAGGCCATGAATGGCATAACAAGACAAAAGCATGAGTCTCTGAGGACTGCAGGGAGCAGAGCCTCCACATCTGGACTGTGTACCATCAAACTTGTTGATACCACTGTTAATATGTCTCTTTCTGTTATATGAGACCTAACACCCTAATACACCTCCTAACAATTCTAAGAACAGCTACTGATATTGCCCCATTTTTTATTTTTATTTATTTATTTATTTTTTGCGATATTCGGGCCTCTCACTGTTGTGGCCTCTCCCGTTGCGGAGCACAGGCTCCAGATGCACAGGCTCAGCGGCCATGGCTCACGGGCCCAGCCGCTCCACGGCATGTGGGATCTTCCCAGACCGGGGCACGAACTCGTGTCCCCTGCATCGGCAGGCGGACTCTCAACCACTGCGCCACCAGGGAAGCCCTGCCCCATTTTTTAAATGAAAAAAACTAACTCTGAGAGGTGACGTGACCTGCCCTAGATCTCAGAGTTGATTTGTAACAGAGCTGGGGTTTGAAGCTAGGTCTCCTGACACCAGAACCTGCCATTAAGAATAACTTAACGGGCTTCCCTGGTGGCACAGTGGTTGAGAGTCCGCCTGCCGACGCAGGGGACACGGGTTCGTGCCCTGGTCCGGGAAGATCCCACATGCCGCGGAGCGGCTGGGCCCGTGAGCCATGGCCGCTGAGCCTGCGCGTCCAGAGCCTGTGCTCCGCAACGGGAGAAGCCACAACAGTGAGAGGCCCGTGTACCACAAAAAAAAAAAAAAAAAAAAAAAGAATAACTTAACTGTTCTATAGGCAAGACTATATCGCGGTCCACTGGGGTTCAGGAAGCCCTAAGTCCCTGGTCAGCTACGTACTCCTCACCTGATATCCTGTGTCAGGGAGACCTCAGGCTTCAGTTGCACGTTCAGGGGCACCCGTTGCTCTGCCAGCCATATGGCACACTGCATAGCCACCTGTTCATCCCCGCCAGCCACTGCTCGGGTGAGTCTCTGGGCCACCTCCTCAGCTGAAATCCACAGTGGAAGCAGGTTAGCACAGGGTTTATTTTTCAGGAGCTGGGGTTAAGGGGGTGAGGAAGGAGGTGATCCTTTGTACATGCTGCTTCCTCTCTGTCTTCCTGGTGAACTCCTACATATCTTTCAGCACCCAGCTTAAAAGTCCCTTTTCTCTGGGAGGCCTTCTCTGTCACTCCCCACTCCCACTCCCCACTCCCCCTCCCTGCTCATTTGGTTCTGTTTTCCCTTCATACTCCCAGGTCCCCCCATACTTCCGCTCATTTATACAACAAACATTTACTGAATTCTTACTGTGTGCCAATCACTGTCTCAGAAACTGGTCTTCAACAGTGAATAAGATAAACAGGGTCCCTCTTCTCATGGACCTCCCAGCCCAGTAAGAAGACAATTAACAAATTTAACAAAAGAAAAAGATTCAGGTTGTGATCCACGCTGCCAAGGAAATGAACAGGGTAAGGAAATCAGGAAAGCCTCTAGGAGGAGGTGACATTGAAGCTGAGAAGTGAAGGAGAAGTTGGGTATGTCAAGACCTGGTTGGGCAAAAGTGTTCCAGGTACAGAGAAAGGGAAAGGGAAAGGCCTTGGGCAAGAAATGGCTGGATTAGAACAGAAACCTGTGGGGGCTCCAAGCAGAATGACCAAGGGGCCCAATGCGGGAAGGCAGAGGTCAGCGAAGCCAGCAGGCCTGTGGGCTACCCAACTGCTCTGGGCTTTGTTCTAAGAACAAGGAGCACAGGAGGGTATGTGAGCAGGTTGGTGACATGACCCAACTTAAGTTCTCCCACGCTGGGTGGAAGGGGCCAGGGGGAAGGCAATGACCCTTGAGGTCTGCTCCCTCACCAGCCTGGGTGGTCTCCTGTGTCCTCTGGGAGCTGCCTACACCCTTCCCAGCAGAGCTGGCCCACTGAGGCCTCAGGGTCATCAAATAAATGAATGACAAGAGGCCCCTGGAAGGAACCAAGCCCCAAGGGAGGAAACTGAGGGGCAGGTGGGTAGAGGGACGACAGGGTTAATGCCCCTCCCCCCTCCCCACCCCCGAAGTTTCTCAGTCGCCTCCAGGCTGTGCCCACCTTTCTTGATCTTCTCGTCCATCTGGCGTGGTTGTGCCCATCCCCCCAGGCAGGGGCTGCAGCTCCGGGGAAATGCCACCTCCCGGTCACTTGCTAGAGGACGGGCGACCACGAGCAACTCAGTCCAGGCCGGTGACCTCTGGCGCGGCCCAAGCCTTCTTTGTGCCTCGGTGTCCCCGGTGGCAGTCGGGTAGCATCACACTACCCGAGGACCGGGGATGGGGCCTGGGGTAGGGAACGGGCCGGGACCCCGCGTGGGAGGTGAAAGGGGGCACCAAGGCAAGCCCGCAAAGGGCAACAGAGGAAACGGGACAGGCCTGGCTGCGGGGAGGGACGACGCACAGCCGCGGCGCTGCGAGTCCCCGAGGAGGGCCTCCCCTTTTCCCTGCTGGGGAAAAGCGCCCTCCGGGGCGCGGGATTTCAGCCCAACTCCCTCCCCGGCGCCGCGGCCCCTGTCAGTCAGGAGAGGGAGGGGAGCAGCCTCCACGAAAAAGAAAGTGAAAGTGGCGGCCCCGGAAGTGGGGCGGAAGAGTCTCGCGGGATCCGGGTCTCCCCGCCGTTCCGGCGACCCGGCGGCGGCCCCTGCTCCGGATCTCGGCGGTCCGGGGCGCTCTGTCCTGCAGTCCGAGGCGTTCCCACCCCTCCCCCGGCCGGACCCGGACTCCTAGACCCTCACTCACCGGAGCAGCTTAGCCAGCAGCGCCGCGGGAGGAGTGGGGGAGTGGGCGGGGCCGGGAGGGGCGGGGAGCGATGTGGAGACCGCCCCTGCTCAGTCCAGCTGCCAGGTCTGCGGCGGGCAGGCCGGTCCTTGCTCCTTTTGCAGAAGAAATAGAGGCTCTGTTTGTTTCTGATCTGTCCGAGGCCACGCAGCCGGATTTAAATCCAGGCCGGACGGCCTCAGGAACCCACCCTTAGGCAGCCGGACGCTGCCTCTCGGCGGTCACTCTCCACCTTTTGATTGGGCCACTAATGAAGTTTATTTTCTCCGGGCACAGGCTGGAAGCTCTTTGCATCCTCCAGTCTTCCCACCCCTGAACTTTTCTCCCACCTCTCATCCCATAGATCAACAGATCCTATGGGCTCGGCCTGCACGATAGTTCCAGAATCTGTCACCTCTCACCTCCTCCACACCCCATCCCAATCCACCTCCATCCTTTCTCCTCCGGTGTACTGCACCAGCCTCCTCATTGGGCTCCTGGCTTCCCCTTTTGGTCACTACAATCCATTTTCCACCCAGCTGCCAGAGGGCCCTGTTAGGATCAAGCCATGCCACTCCTCAAAACACTCCCAATAGCTCCCATCTCACTCAAAGAAAAAGCTGAGGTCCCCCCAAGGCCTGCAACTGCCGCCACTCCTTCTCTGAATACTATCCTCTTGGCTCACTCCACTCAAGACCCGTTGGCCTCCAGATCCTGGAACAAGGCAGACACACTCCCACCTCAGGGCCTTTGCACTTGCCATAGCCCAGATATCTTCATGGATTGCTCTTGCCCTTTATTTTGGGCTTTAGCCAAAAGTCTTCCCTGTCCACTCTATCTGAAATTTCACACACACGCACCTAAATCTAGCATTTTATATTCTCCTTCCTGGCTTCATTTTTTCCCAAAGCATGTATTACTATCTAACAGCATATTTTACTTCTTTATCTTGGTTATCTTTTGGCTGTTTCCCTCTTCCAGAGGGTGGGGACTTTTGTGTGTTTTGCTCATTGCTGTGTTCCTCGTGTCTAGAACAGTTTCGAACACATAATAGTTGCCCATGGATTACGTTAAATGAATGAAGGAATCTCAGACTTTCATCTGGGATCAATTTCTTTTTGCCTGAAATATATCCCATAAGGCAGAGGTTCTCAGCCTGAGCTGTATGTTTGAATCACCTGGGGAACTTTTAAAAATCCTATGCCCAGATCACATCTCAGATCAATTGATTCGGAGTATCTGGGGTGGGTACAGGTATCAGGAGTTTTTAAGCTCTTTGGTGAGTGTAATGAGAAGCCAAGTTTGAGAACTGTTGTATTAGAAGTCCCTGTAGGGTGAGTCTTCTTGTGACAAACTTTCTTGGTTTTTGTTTGAAAAATCTTTATTTAGACCTCACTCTTGAGAGACGTTTTTGCTGGGTATAGAATTCTAGCTGGCATTTCAGCACCTTAAAGACAGCATTCCATTGTCTTCTGGCTTCCATTGTTGCTGTTAAAACATCTTCACCTGTCAATCTAACTGCTGTTCTTTCTTTAAATAGCTTTATTGAGAAATAATTTATATACTGTAAGATCCACCCATTTAAAGTGTACAATTTAATAGTTTTTAGTACAGTTGTGCAACTATCACCATGATCTAATTTTAGAACATTTTTAAAAAATATTTATTTTTATTTGTTTGGCTGCATCGAGTCTTAGTTGCGGCATGCGGGATCTTTGTTGCAGCATGCGGGATCTTTCGTTGCGGCGCACGGGCTCTTTGTTGCGGCACGTGGGCTCTCTAGTTTTGGCATGCAGGCTTAGTAGTTTCGGCACATGGACTTTCTAGTTGTGGCGCACGGGCTCTAGAGCTTTTGAGCTTAGTTGCCCTGCGGCATGTGGGATCTTAATTCCCCGAACAGGGGTTGAACCCACTTCCCCTGCACTGGAAAGCAGATTCAAACCACGGGACCACCAGGGAAGTCCCTAATTTTAGAACATTTTTACCACCCCCCAAAGAAACCCTGTACCCATAGCAGACACTATCTCCTACTCTCTAACCCCCTCTGCACCAGTCTACTTTTGGTCTCTATAGATTTTCCTATTCTGGACACTTTATATAAATTTAGTCTTACAATATGTGGTTCTTTGTGATTGATTTCTTCCATTTAGCATAATGTTTTTGAGGTTCATCCATGTTGTACTATTGTTCTCTTGAAAGTAATCTCTCTGGTTTTTTTCCCTCTGACTGCTTTTAAGATTTTTTTCTTTGTCTTTTCACATTTTCACTATGATGTGTCTGTGTATAAAAATTTATGGAGTCTCTTGTCTCTGTGATTAATGTCAGCTTTCTATCTCACTAGTTCCCTCTTTAGCCACATCTAATCTGTGGTTTAACCCATCTGTTGAATTTTTTATTTTGTTTATTGTATTTTTCATTTTAGAAGTTCTTTTAGGTTTTCAAATCCACTTTGTTACTTGATATAGTTTCCTATACTTTGGCCATAGTTTCAAACTTGTTATATATTTATTTAAGCACATTAAACGTTTCTGTTTTATAATGTCTATCTGATAGTATTGCTGTCTGAACTCTGAGTGTCTGTTTCTGCTGGTTTTCACTCCTATTGCCTTGTTTTCTTCTTCTGAGCCTGCCGTTTTATAATGGTCACATTCACCTGAGCCCTGAATTCACCAGCACAAATTTGTACTGGAGGCAGATACGTTCTTTCAGTGTTCTGGTCTTAGCCTTCGTCCTTCAAGGGCAGAGCTGGCATTCACTTTGGACGTTTTTCATTCCAGTGGGTAGACTCTGTAGTCATTCAAACCTGGGTTCAGTCCCATAGTTACACTATCTGTGTGGCCCTGGACAAAAGATTTCCCCTCTCTGGGCCTCAGTTTCTCCCTCTGTACAATGGTGATCATCATTGTCCCTCCCTCATAGGGCTGTTTTTAGGATCTGTATCAGTTATTGGTTATTGATACATAGCAAATTACCCCAAAACTTCGCATCTTAAAACGATATAAACATGTAGATCTCACAGAGTTTCTATGGGTTAGGAATTCAGGAACAGTTTCTTAGGTAGTTTTTGGCTCAAGGTCTCTCAGAGGTTGCAGTTAAGATGTTGGCTGGAGCTTCAGTTATCTGAAGGCCTGACTGAGGCTGGAGGATTGATGTTCAAGAAAGCCCACTCATAGGCCTGGGTGGTGCTGGTTATTTGCAGAATGTGTAAGTTCCTTACCACATGTATGTCTCCATAGGGTACTTGAGTGTCCTAGCAACATGGCAGCTGGCTTTTCCCAGAACAGATGATCCAGAAGAATAAGGCAGAAGCCATAATATATTTTATGGCCTGTACTTAAAGTCATACTCGTTTATTTTCACAGTTTCCTATTAGTTACACTGTCAGCCCAGCTCAGGGTAGGAGGGAACTGTATACAAGGGCATGGATACCAGGTGTTGCAGATCATCAAGGGCCATCTGACTATCATGTATCAAATGAGATAGTGCATGTAAAGCACTTAGAAGCATGCCTGGCATGTAGTATGTGCCCGTAAACATTAACCATCCCTCATAAGTGTCCTGGCTCTGCTCTAGGCATGTAGGGTCTACACAGCAACCACTTTAATTTACAAACATTTATTGAGCAGCTCTGTGTGCCAGGCGCTGTTCTTGGAGCCAGGGAGACAGTTGTAAACAGAGCATATCCTTGGACTTATGAAACTCACGCAAACAAATGATAGAGAACGTCCTGCCAGGTGGTGCTAAGTGCTGTGCAGAGCCACAAGGCCAGGTGAGGGGAGAGAGAACAAGGAGGGAAAGAGGGCTACATGTCTCTCCCCAGGATGCTGGTACAACTTAGGTGGTGGCTGAGATTTTGACCTGATAAAGCCCCCCCACATCTGTGAGCACATCCTAGCATCACAGGCAGGTAGAATTTATGCCCTCTTTACACCCATTTGCAAACAAACCAGAGAGGCGCTAACATGAGCTCTCTGAGTCCCCAAGGAGGCAGGATTTCTCCAAACACAGAGGTTCTCCAACTCAGATGCTCAGCAGCGTCACCCAGGGTGATTGTTAAGAGGCAGAACCCCAAGTGTTCTAACTCACTAGGTCTGGGCAGTGTCCAGGGATCTGCATTTTAAACAAGCACCCTAGGGGACTGACTGACCACCTCTGAGAACCCTGTTCTTCGGGCTTCAGCGTGTAGGGGAGGGCATGCCCGCTCTGAAGAGTCTCTAGGTCCAGCCTCAAGGGAAGGGCAGGGCTTAACTACACAAAAGGAAGGGAACAGTCTGAGAGACACCAAGCAGTTGGCCCAGGGATCTACTACCTGCAGGTTCAGTTTTAGGTGCACTGTAGTCAACTCACTTGATCAAGTATACCTCGTGTAGTATATTGAAGAAAAAAAAAAGGCCACATATTATATTCAGGTCCTCCCACTGAGAGGGAGAATTAATTTCCCCACCTCCTGGCTCTGTCTGTGGGACATGCCAATGTGGCAGAAGCACAGCTTGGGCACTGGGATTTGTTCTTGTTGCTTTTTGAAACCCCAAGACCACCACAGGAAGGAGCCAGCGCTGAGTCTGTTGGAGGCTGAGACCACGTAGAGCCAAGATGAGCCGTCCTAGCCGAGGCTCCCTGGAGCCTGCCAGTCGGCAGACAAGTGAGTGAAGCTGAGCTGTCCTGGTGAGCCACCCTTTACCTGCAGCCGCATGAGTGACCAGCTGAGCCCAGCCCAAACTGCTGACACAGACAATCACGAACCACTATGTTTGGGGGTTTGTAATGCAGCAAAGACTGATACGGCCTAGTTACTGGGGAAGAGAATTTTCCTTCCTTCTCTTGCGGCAAGTTTTTCTTAGTCATGGTAATTAACACTAACTGCCCAACAGACAAACTGCAAATTGCAAAGACTTAACATAGGAAGCTTCATTTCTTGCTCAGTAAAATCCAGCGTGGATCTGGTGGTCCTCCTCTATCTTGTAGCTAAGGGAACGCATGGCCTCAAGTAGTTGTGGAAGGGAAAGACAGGGATTGAGGCCCATCAGCTTTCAGTTGCTTTAGCCCAGAAGTGACCACCCCTATGTCACTTCTACACACATACCATTGGTCAGAACTAGTCCTGTGACTGTAAGGGAGGCTAGGGCATGTAGGGGAGCATGGGACTTATTGGTGACGCTTGTCTTTGCCACAAAGAACATACCAGGTATAATTAATTTCTTCATTTGTGTGGTTATCTGTTTAACATCTGTCTCCTCTGTTAGACTGAAGTCCATGAGGGCAGGGACCACGTTGCATCCGTCTTGCACGGGACCTGCTCTACCGTTGGTTGGCATTGGGAATAGTTGTTGAATTGCTAGGTGAATGAATAATCGGGCAGGCCACACAGTGTGATATTTTGTGTTGAGCTCCCAATTGCATGTAAAATCCCCAATTAAATTTCTAACAGTCCCTCTCTCCCTGTAATATATAAAGTAATATATATGTATTACCTTTGATATTGTAAAACTCTTATACAGCGATCATTCAACGAATACAAAGAGAACATGAAAGTCCCCACTAATTGCAGTCAGGGGTGTGGTTATGTGCACTGTATTGCTTGGTGAGAGTGGATGTGTATTTTTTTTTTTTTTGATTTGCACTTTTATGTGACAGTTTTCTTGTGGCTGCCTCAGCGTGGCCTTGGCAAGAGTTCCTGCTTCAAGGCAAAACCAGGTGAGTTGTTCTCTCTGTTGTGTGGTTTTGGATGAATCTTTTGCTCTCTCGAAACCTCATTTTTCAGGAATTCAGTGGCTGTCCAGTGGTCAGGACTCCATGCTTTCACTGCCATGGGCCTGGGTTCAATCCCTGGTCGGGGAACTAAGACCCCGCAAGCCACGTGGTGTGGCCAAGATAAATAAATAGTAAACCTCATTTTTCTTATCTGTGAAATGACAAGAGCATCTGCCTCATAGAGTTGTCGGGAGGCTTGGATGAGTCTCTCCGTGTAATGTAGATAAAGACCTGCCACTTGGCAGCCCCCGTTTTCTATAAGCTGTCCCCCCTTGCCCTTGTTCCACAGGCACCAGGGAGAACACAGCTTGTGAGGGAGCTGGGGCAGGATCTATGGGAGGGTTTGGGGGAAGGGTGAAAGTTGGGGACTGCTCCACGAGACCCTAGACAGAGCTAGGCCCTGTTCTGGGTGATGCTGGGTGCACAGAGAGGAGCCTGACTTGTCCCTGTCTATATTAGTTAGCATTTGCTGTGTAACAAAACATCCTAAAACTTAATGGCTTAAAACGATGATCATTTTATTTAGCCCATGATCCTGTGGGTCAGTTGGGGAATTCTTCTGGTCTGGGTCAGCCTGACTGAACTCTGCATTTGTAGTCAGCTGGGGGCTCAACTGGTGGCTGGAGGATCTAGGATAGCTTCCTTCACCTGTCTGCAGTTAGCAGGCTATTGGCCGAGCTACCGCAGTTCTCTTCCTCGTGCTTTCTCCCGCTACCTCCTCCTTCTCAGAATTTGATTTTGTTCATTTATCACTACCCCACCCTCCCAACCCCCCACACGTAGCATGAACCTCAGGGAGGCTGCTCCCACCTACAGCTGGGGAACCGGCATGATTAATTAACATAACTGCATTTCCCTTGCTGGTGATTGGCCAGGAGGTCACAGTGGCCCAGTTCTGGCCAAAACGTCTATTAGGAGTGCTCCTGGGAAAGACCTCCCCATCCCATGGAAAAGCTAGAGAGAGAACAACTAACTCTGACTGAGGACTTGTTATGCCAGCCACTGTTTATTCGAAGTGCTTTAGCTAAAATAACCCATTTGATTCTCCTGAGTTAGGTATTATTATCCCTCATTTTACAGATTAAGAATCTGAGGTATAGAGTGATTCAGAAACTTGCCGAGGGTCAAACAGCTAGTGAGTGTTGGAGCCAGGATTTAATTCCAGGTAACCTGACTCCAGAGTACTGAGTTCTCAAGTACTACCACGCCACCCTCCTTCTTCCTCTGGTCATGGGTCTCTCTTATGTGACACCTGGGACTGCTGTAGCCATTGTACGAGCAGTTACCTGGGACAACAGAGCAAAGAGACAGAATGAGCCTAGGGAGCCAGGTCCTTGCTAACAGCTCTGAGAGCCGAATCAACCAGCGTGAAGCCCATTCCCCGCCTGTCGACCTCTTGCTTTGTGTGAAATACGTTTTCTTCTTTTCAAAGCCACTTTAACTCACGGTTTAGTTACATGCAGCCAAAAAGTATCCTGAGACACCAAGACATCCAGAAGGAACAGAGGGAATGAGGGAAGACCTACTGGGTCTTCTGTTCTCATGAACCACTCAAGCTGAGATTGACACACAAGGCCTCTGGCCTTTCACCCTGGGGCTGGTTTGGAGGCAGACAAAACTCACAAGAGATGGGGAGAAGATGGATGAAATAACCAGGAGAAATGACAGTACTTCATAATTCCTTTATTAGGCACAAGATAAAAACATATACTCATGGCATCCAAATCCCACAGTGTTGACATAGGGTCCTGGACCCCAAGTGTCCCCAGAACAGAGCTTGGGACTTTTCAGGAGGTCAGGGGACAGAACCTGCCTGATCCCGGCCCCCAACTCTGGTGCTCAGGTCAGGGGCCACTGAGGTGGACAGGCCTGGCCCTTCACTCCAAACTACTCTTTGAGTTAGATGAAGACCAGCCTCACCATTTGCACTCTTGATCTTCCAGCCCAAATCCTTGGCTCAGGCCTGGATGGAGAAGCCCTTGACCAAGAGGACAGAGCTGCTGGGGGCACAATTCCCAGCATGGTCTGGGCTCTAGAGTCCTGAGTTACAGGGGAGGGGCCTGGAGCCTTTGGCACAGGGATGCTTCCCTTTCTCTGAAAAGGTGCAAGATACAAAGGCAGCTCGGTTGTTTGTGTAAGGGACTGTCCCATGTCAGAGGTACCTGGGCATCAGCATGAGTGGATGCTGATACCTGCACTGTGGGTGCTCAGTGTAGACACTGCCCAGTGGGCCTGGAAAGTGTTGTCAACTCTGTGAGCAGGAGTTTTGTCTCTGTCGTTCACTGCTGTGTTCCCAGCACTGGGAGTGGCACTTGGCACAGTGAGCTCCCGAGGACTCGGTGAGGCACGAGCTCATGTGCACAGGTGTGTGCGTCCAGCACGCTCCACACACACCTCTTCCTCTCTCCCTCCCAGAAGGCACTTAAGGTTCGGCTCAGTTCAAAGAGGCAGGAGAGAGCTTAGAGATACCCCAGCCTCAACTGGCAGTCTGGGGCTGAGAGTCCAGTAGGGTCGCGTTAGCCGTAGAGACACACATCTCTCTCTCCCTCCTCCTCCGCCTCCTCCAGCCCCAGCCCTTCTGGGACCACCTGGTCAGCCTCGCAGAGGCTGGATCGCGAGGGGGGTGTAGGGATCACATTCTCCCGCAGCCAAGGGTGCAGCAGGATGCCTGAGGCCGTGAGCCGCTCAGCTGGCTCCCTTCGGAGGAGGCAGCGGACCAGGCAGCGGGCCGGGGCCGAGAGGCCCTCGGGCAGGGCGAAGGCCCCACGGCGGATCTTGCCGAAGAGCAGAGCAGGCTCTGAGTCCTGGAAGGGGTAGTGGCCAGCCAGCATGGTGAAGAGGGCCACGCCCAGGCTCCAGATGTCTGCCGCCTTGCCGGAGTAGGATGGCTGGGAACTGAGGATCTCAGGGCCCACATAGGCTGGGCACGCGTGCTTGTCCCACAAGGAGTCGTCAGGCCCGGTCAGCACACAGGCATCCTCCAGGTTCTCCAGCACCAGCTTTGTCCTGTGCAGGGGGAGAGACAGGGGGTCAGATAGTGGGACCCCCCACGCCACCACCCCACACTGTCACACTTAATGGCATCCATTTCCCAAGGGCCTGCTGGCATTTGCCAGACATGAGCCAGTCCTGTGAGGCTGGATGATTGATTAATCCCGTATTACAGATGAGGAAGTCTAGGCTCAGAGAGATTAAGTCATGTCTTAAGGTCACAGAGAAATTAAATTTGAACTAGGACTCTGAGAGGAACACATTTCCCAACTGTCTGTGGGGCGGGGGCCTGGTGTGGGGAGGTGCGTACTCAGGTGGCTGAGGGCATTAAGCCTCTATTAAGCCAGAGGCAAACTTAGGGTCTAGGCAGGTAACAAAATTAGAAGTAGGAAGTGGGGACTGTGCCAACTATCTCAGCACAAACCCTGCCTAAAAAGGGCACCACTAACAACATTACAGTCAGTATTTGGAGTGTCCACTGCGAACCTGACCCTGGGCTGAGCTTCGACCTGGTGTATGTCATTTCACCCTCATACAACCGATGAGGAAGAGGCCATTTTGCAGCCACGGGAAGCAGGGCTGGGATTGAATCCTGGCTCTCTCCAGCCCAGAGCCAGCGCTATGAGCTGCTTATGTAGTTCCCAGGTGGCTCCATGGTCCCCTTTTCCACAAGAGAAGTCAGAGATCATATTTTAATGAAAAAAATCCCAGCTTTTAAAAAGTTAGCAACCAATTTTATTTATTTTTTTAACTAATTAATTTTGGCTGCACTGGGTCTTCATTGTGGTGCATGGGCTCTCTAGTTGTGGTGCAGGCTCAGTAGTTGCGGCACGCGGGCTTAGTTGAGGTATGTAGGATCTCAGTTCCCTGACCAGGGATCGAACGGGGGGCCCCTGCATTGGGAGCGTGGATAACCACTGGACCACTAGGAAAGTCCCTTTTTTTTTTTAATTTTTTGGCCATGCCGCGTGTCCTGTGGGATCCCAGTTCCCTGACCAGGGATCAAACTTGGGGCCCCCGCAGTGGAAGCCTAGAGTCCCAACCACTGGACCACCAGTGGATTCCCGCAACCAATTTTAATTAAAAACACAAGGGCTTCCCTGGTGGTGCAGCGGTCTGGAGTCCATCTGCCGATGCAGGGGACACGGGTTCGTGCCCCAGTCCGGGAGGATCCCACATGCTGCAAAGCGGCTGGGCCCGTGAGCCATGGCCACTGAGCCTGCGCGTCTGGAGCCTGTGCTCCACAACGGGAGAGGCCACAGTGGTGAGGGGCCTGCGTACCGCAAAAAAATAAATAAATAAAATAAAACCACAAACGAACAGGAATGTGGGGCAAAAAAAAAAAGGGTGTGTAGACCACCATTTGCAACTTCTGCTTTAAATAACTCCCACGGGGCTTCCCTGGTGGCACCGTGGTTAAGAATCCGCCTGCCACTGCAGGGGACATGGGTTCGAGCCCTGGTCTGGGACGATCCCACATGCTGAAGAGCAACTAAGCCCGTGTGCCATAACTACTGAGCCTGTGTGCCACAACTACTGAAGCCCACGTGCCTAGAGCCTGTGCTTGGCAACAAGAGAAGCCACCACAATGAGGAGCCCACGCACCGCAACAAATAGTAGCCCCCGCTAGCCACAACTAGAGAAAGCCCGTGTGCAGCAATGAAGACCCAACGCAGCCATAAATAAATAAATTAATTAATTATAAATAAATAAATAACTCCCACCGAGCACTCTAGACTACTTTAATAGGAAGCATACTATTACCACTGCTTTAATCTTGTTCCCATGCCACCACTTCCTGGGTGCCTGTCTGAAAATGCTGACTAGTCCTGTGAATCACTGCACAGGGGGTGGGCTGAGGTGTTAGCATTATTGGCCCATTTTTCAGATAAAGAAGTCAAGGTTCGGGGCTTCCCTGGTGGCACAGTGATTGAGAGTCCGCCTGCCGATGCAGGGTACACGGGTTCGTGCCCCGGTCCGGGAAGATCCCACATGCCGCGGAGCGCCTGGGCCCGTGAGCCATGGCCGCTGAGCCTGCGCGTCCGGAGCCTGTGCTCTGCAACGGGAGAGGCCCCAACAGTGAGAGGCCCGCGTACCGCAAAAAAAAAAAAAAAAAAAAGTCAAGCTTCAGTCAGGTGAAGCCATTGCTCAAGGACAAATTGCAAGTTAAAAAGTAGAACCAGAATTTGAACCCAGGTTTGTTTGATTCCACCATCCCTCTTCTGATGGTGCTTCTCAAACTATTGCCTTGAAAAGGGAAGAAAGTACTTTTCTCACTTCTGGGTGGTCTGGGGGTGTTGTACTCACCCTAAGCTCAAAATTATTTGAAGCTGTGTATTAGCTTAAAAATCATGATAAAATTTACATTCTACTTCTTACTAAAAGCATGTTCATTTCAGTATAGAATGTAAAAGGAATTAGAAAACCACCCTTAGGCAAACATCCTAGGAATAACTGCTACAGGCAGAATGGAGGGTGGCTGAAATTAGCGGGTGAAAGTTTAAGGAGAAACAGGATATTTACATGCAGAGCCCGAAAGAACCTCATAGTACAGATTAATTACAAGGTATTGCCCAAGGTATTTATTATTATTTTTTTTAATTTTAATTTTTTTTTGGCGGTACGCGGGCCTCTCACTGTTGTGACCTCTCCTGTTGTGGAGCACAGTCTCTGGACGTGCAGGCTCAGTGGTCATGGCTCACAGGCCCAGTCGCTCCAAGGCATGTGGGATCTTCCCGGACTGGGGCACGAACCAGTGTCCCCTGCATTGGCAGGCGGACTCTCAACCACTGCGCCACCAGGGAAGCCCCCAAGGTATTTATTAATTATAGATGGTAAATTAGGAAACTTCCAGTGGAGAAACTTGGTAGAAGCCACCTTAACCAAAGATTGAGGTTAACATCACAGCAATCCGTATCAGCAGCCCATATCTCCTGATAGGATGGGCTGAGAAGACCCTATGGCTTCTGTGGTATTCTTGCCAAAAATGCATAACCTCAATCTAACTGTGACCAGAACATCAGTCAAGGCCTTATCCGTGGCCACGCTCACCTCTCCGGGTCAGCAAAGATGAAGCGCTGCAGCTTGAGGTCGCGCAGGACCAGCCCGTGCTGGTGGCAGTGTGCCAGGATGGTGGCCATCTGGCGGAAGAGCGCTGCGGCCTCGGGCTCCAGGAGGCAACGCCGGCGACGCACCAGGCTGTGCATGTCCCCATGCGGCCGTGGGAAGAAGGCGTAGAGGTGCCGCGTGCCTGTCAGGACCTCCACCGGCCGGGCCACATGGCAGTGGTGGGGCAGCCGCAAGTATGGCTCCAGCACCGCCAGGGCCTCGCAGGCCGGGTACACCTGTGGGAGCATGGTGTGAACACGGGTGGGGACCCCGTGGGGCCCAGGTCGGCCTTGCAGCCAGTCACAGCCAACTACTGTGTGCTGGGCCTTGTGCCCCAGCACTTCAGCAGCAGGTCACTCAATCCTGACCAAGCGGAGGGCCACACGGCCAGCAAGGGACAGAGCTGCGACTGAATCCCTGTTCTCCATCATCTGGGCTCTTAGCTGCGAGCTCATATGGCCTTAAACCTCAGATAATTTAAAATGACAGGTAACCTGAACAAAAATAACCCCCCCAAACAGAGGGCGTCCAAAAGAGGAGATCATGCACAAGTAACTCATCCTTCCCCTCATCATCAACATGGCTACCATTCTCTAGGATTCACTGCCCACCCACCCTTTCCTTTATTCCACAAGCAGGCATTGAATGCCTACCTGTACCAGCCACTGGGGCGCTAACTTGACTGACAGCCATGGTCCCCGCCCTCCTGGTGCCCGTAGTCCAATACATGAGACAGTAAACAGGCCAAAAAAACTAAATGCTTACAAATTCTGATAAGAATTGCAAAGGAATGCTGGAATGAAGAGTATTCTGGCAGGAGGCACCTATTTTAGAAAGTGTAGTCTGGAAGGGACTCTGAGGAAGTGACCTGAATGACTGAGGTGCCCAAGGGATAAGCTTTCTAGGTGGGAGGCACAGGAAGTGCAAAGGCCCTGAGGCAGGAAAGAACCTGAGCTGCTCTAGAAACCCAGCCAAAGATCAGTATGGCTAGAATGGGGTGGGGGAGGAGGGTGGGGCCCGTGGTGAGAGTGGGGAGGTTGTGGGGAAAGATGCTAGGGGCTTTATGGACATTAGATGGAAACCTTGCCATATTCCTGAAAGGATGTTCAGAGGAAGGTGACTTGGAAGCCACACAGCTAATCAGTGGTAGAGCAGTCTACTCACTTTGGTTTATCTGCCTTTAAACCCTTTGCTTGTTATTTTGTCTGTGACACACAGAAAATAAAAATAAATAAATAAAGCATATACATATTTAATCCATGAAAAAATGGAGGCAATAATCCAAAAACGGAGACTTTTTTAAAAGTCAGGGCAAGCACATCCCTGCCTCTGAGCATTTGCACTTGCTTTTCCTGCCACCTGAATGTTCTCCTCTAGATACCCACAGGGCTGGCTCCCCCAGTGCACTAGTCACTGCTCAAAGTCACCTCCTCAAAGAGGTCTTTCTGGACTTCCCAGCTAAGATCACCTTCACCCCCTCCCCTCCCCACTCCCTCTCTCCCAGCTCCTAGTTTTTCTCCATAGCAGTTAAGATCACCTGATGTATATTTTACTCATTCACCCCCAGCGCGAACTGTGGGGGCAGAGCTTGGTCTACTTTTGAGCCACAGCATGGTACATGGCGCATGGTGCACGGCACGTACAAGTGCTCACTGAGAGTTTGCTGAATTAATGAATAAGGCAATAATCTAGGAAGACAGGATGTAGATCTTTCTACACACCGACCAGAAAAGCCTAGGCAATGTGGAAACGGCAGGGCGGCCCCCACAGCTCACGCTGGACATAGGAACAGGCACATCCCAGAAGATTTCTTTAAATGTTCCTGAATGTCCGGGGCCATGTGAAAGCATGGTGCTTCTGGCTCCAGCTTGCCATGGTCGTTCCTCTCAGCATGGACCTCCCTCCCCAGGGGAACAGAAAAAAACCTGTGGTGCTGCAGGAAGGGGACCCAGAGTTCAGGGGTTCCTTAGAGCACCTGGGGTAGCCCTGGGGACCAGCATCAGGCAGCCCAGAGCCCAGTGTGATGTCCAGATCTGGCCCCGCCCGCTGCACCCCCATCAACAGGAGCTGGAGCCACCGTTGCTGCTCCTCCCAGTTGGATGGAGGCTTCAGTCCCTCTGCCTCTCTGTGCCTTCCCAAGGGGACCCAGCCCCCTTCTACCCCTCCCTGTGTACCTGGGTCTCCCTATCCTCCTTACCCCTGCCCACCAGAGCAAACCTGCCCTGCTTGTGTGTGAACCACCTGTCCTAGCATGAGGCCCACGGCTCTGGGCTTAACCTGCTTGGGCCCAATCTCAGCTCTGACACCTCTTGGCTTTGTGAGGTGGCAAGTAACCACAGCTTTCTGAACCTGAGCCTGTCCTCTATCTATAGAATGGGCCCAATAATAGTAACTACCTCATAGACTATGTGAAGATTAGAGGAGTGATGCAGACTAGACAATCAACATAGTACCTGGTGCACAGTAAATACCTACGATTATGCTTTCATCTCTGTCCTTGTGAGCTGAGACCTGGCAGTGTCCTGTATGGGTCACTTGGCCCTGCCTGTTGCCTGAATTCTGCCAAGAACTCTGATTTCTGTCGGGAACCCTGGACTGTGCCCTAGGATCCAGGCTTGATGCCATGTGGCTTCATGCATGGCCCTTCTCCTCTTGACCTCAGTCTTTCCATCTGTAAAATGGCCACTGGTAGGCCCAATGACCTCCAGGTTCCCAGGAGTTCTGATGTCTACCATATCTCATCTTACTCTGTGCAAATACTTTAAATGGCTCCCCACAGCCTAGTGGGGGCTTCTTCCTAATGCTTTCACAACCAGTGGCTGCGAGCTGTCATCTGCTGGCCCTGTCTGCACCCCCTCTCCACTCCGGCCACAATGAAGTCCTTTTAATTCTCTGAAGTGCCTTGCCCTCAATCCTGTAGGCCTCTGTTTCCCCTGCCTGGAACTCCCTTCTCCCACTTTTCCCTGGCTGACTCCTACTCAGCCTTTTCTGACTCTGCCTTTGAATACACTAGAGGCTTCTCTGTGCTCTCATGGCCCCTAAGCTCCACCCCAGCAACATTTATCATACTATGGGGCCTAAGCTGTGAATTCCCCCAGGGCTGGGACCATCTGGTTTACCTCTCGGTTTCAGCCCAGCCTGGAGCTTGACAGAGAGCTGGGGATTCACTGGTTGCTTCCCCAACAAAAACAGAACTAAATTAATATAAGGGTCCCTCAGCCCTGGCAATCCTTTCCCAGCCCGCTGTGATGCTTGGGGACAGTGGTCCCTGGGGCATGTACCTTGCAGATGTACTCCGTGCCTGTGGGGCAGTGCAGGGTGCGGTAGGTCCAGCTGCCCTCCTCAGGCTCCAGGAGAACATAGGGTCCAAGCCTGGAGGCAGTGGTCACAGCAGGGGTGTGAACTGGAGCAGGGGGTGGGCTCAGGGGCAGTTGGCAGGAGGGCAGCCCGGGCTGGGGCCCACATCGAGCATGTTTCTGGGTGGGACACTCAGTGTCTAGGTCATCATCCAACTCCAACCGCTTCTTCCTGGAGGGGGCACCCTCAGGAACAGCCAGAGAGGTGGCTTGCATCTAGAAAGAAGGGGAGAAAAGCACTAAAATAAGGCTGCTCGGTGTCCCCTCTTTTCGTCTGCTGGTGGGAGGATACACTGGCACAGCCTTTATGAAGGGTGACTTGGCGGTATGCATTAAATGGACAAATGCGTATGCCCTTGACCGGGTGGCCCACTTCCGGGAATTTATCCTCCAATTGAAATGCCTACCAAAAAATTAAATATGTGAAAGGCTGCTAATCAGAGCCTTGCGTCTACCAGCAAAAAGCAGGAAATTCCCCCAGATGTCCAGCAGTAGAGGACTGGTTAAAACATCACAGTACAGCCACACAGTGGAATACTATACAGCTCTGAAAAAGACCAGGAACTCTCTACATACTGATGCAATGATGCAAGTACAAGGTTATCCCTACAGCCCATGTGATAGAAACAATTAAATGCCCATCATTAGGAGACTGGTTAAATACATTATATTTCTCTATATGTGGAACAGTTGTAGCCATATAAAAGACTGAGGAAATTCTTTATGTGCTAATTGGAAAGATCTCCAGAGTGAAATGTTAAGTGAAAAAAAAGCACAGTGGAGAGGTAGATTTGATGGTTGGTGAGAGGGAGGAAGAGAGACTTTGCACTGTATCTGTTGAGTGCTGTAGTACAGGCAACTATTACCTCTGAAAGGTAGGGAGGGATGCAAGGAGGGGGAGGGGGAGTAGGGATGATGAAGGATGATGAATCAATGAAGTGTATACTGAACTTACATATGAATGGATGTTCTGGAATGAATATACTTATTGTCAAGTGAACAAAGCTAGCTGCTGAACAGTGTACCCAAGATGATCTCATTTATGTAAAAAAACCCACCAGCATGTAACATGATGTATCTGCATATTTGTATATATAGGTGTGTAAATGCACAGGAAAAGGTCTGGAAGGACCCAGACTAAATTGGCCACAGTAGCTTCTGGCCTCCTGAGAGACTCCAGAAGAGGAAGGGATTTGGTAGGGAGGCAAGGGAATTTTCAATTTCAGTAATTTAAAATAAAGATTCCACATTCACTTAGTGCTTGAGTATTTCAAAACAGATGAGGTGTATTTCTTTTTTAAAATGTGAACTTTGTTTACATGCAGAGTTAGTCCACCAGCCAGCTCAGTTTTACCATCAGGTGAGAATGAGGCAGGGAGGGGAGGTCTCTCAAAGCCCCAAGATTCACTCATTCAACTTCAGAGGAAGCACCCCGCACCCCCACCCCGGGTACAGCTGTGTCACTGTGTGTGTGGTGGGTGGAGGAGAGGGCAAAGGCATGTCAGGGAGGAAAGGTTCTCTCCAGGACCCGTCTGCCCACCCATCCAGGCTCCAGATGAGGAACAAGGAGGCCCAGGTATGAGGTGTGAGAGGGAGATAGACTTCAGCCACGTGAAGACCTTCCCAACAGTCCTAGGCAGGATTAGGGGGAAACATCACTCAGTCAGTTCTCTGACTGAAGCCCATCTCTCCAATCATGCCAAATGCATGGGCTCCCAAATGCATGGGCTGCCTTGGGAGGGAGGGAGCCCCCATCTCGAATGAAAGACCATAATCCCATCTTGGTAAGAATGCATTAGGGGGTGACTGTAATCAGATATTCCCTGGATGTCATCCTGGCTCAGACCCTTCCTGGCTCGAGAGCCCTAGGCAAGTTCTTCAAAATTCCTGAGCCTCCATTCCCTCATCTGTAAAGTAGATGCAAACCCCATAAGATTTTTGTAATGATGAAATGAAAATACAAATAAATTAACATGGCCCTGTTGCAGGGTAGGTGTCAGGAAATGGTCACTACTGTTGGTTTGTTATTATTATTATCATTATTACTCAAAGCTGAAGATGCTGAAGTGCTACCCTTGGGAGTCTCAGAAACTTCTGCAGGGATGAGGTTAGGATGACACTCCTTACTGCACTGGCTGTTCAGAGAGTAAAGCAAGATGATCCCTGTCTGTGTAGATGCTTTGCGCCCTGCAAAGCCTGAGACTCCCTGGAGTGGCTCTCCCGTGGCCACATCGGCACCCCAGGCTGCTTTTGCCCTATCCAGGGCTCAGAGCCTGGTAGGGCCTGGGATGAGCTCCATTGGACAGATGGGGTAACTGAGTCTATAGGTGAACAAGGGAATTTGCATGCCACAGGGCAAGATTAAAATCTCTGCAGTAGGATGGAGGCAGCCCCTAATTTCTACCTCTTGCTGTTCCCTGACACTCCCAGGGGAATAAGGGCGGGTCATACCAAACACACACACTCACACAACCCAGGGCAGACGGGTGTACACACGCCCCCCCAAAACACACTCTGTCCAAGCCAGCCAGCCAAGGCAGAGAGGGGCACCCACATTATTAAGAGACACACACCTCGCCCTCCACCGGCAAGCTTGCACGCACACGCACACAGAGCTCTCCCAACTATCATACTCACGACTGCAGGACGGATACCAACAAGGCCACACGCTCAGTCTGACCCCCCGCCCACCCCGCCCCCACAGCGAAGGCAGTGGGCGGCCTCGCCCCGTCCTCGGCAGCCGGGATCGGAAGCCGTGGGAGAGGAAGCGGCGGAGGGGCGGGGGTCCCGGAGCAGAAGGTTCAGCGGAAACCGAGGGCCGGCGAGGGGCCTGGGAGGGGCGGGCAAAGGCAAGGAGGCTGGGCCCCTGGGCTGAGATAAGAGGCCTCGCCCCCACACCCCAGAATCAACAGGTACAACACACACAGTCGGCAACAACAGAATACGCGCGCATCCTACACCTCGCAAACCGGTAGCCGTCAGGCCCGTCACACCCGTGGCCCATGCCCTCACGCCGCGTCCTGGCTGCCCTTGACCCTGCGCCGCCCCCCCCCCCGCCCACCACGGGCACCGCCGTCCCCGCAGGGCCCGCACCTGCCGCCCGGTGCTCAGCCCTCCGCATAGCTCGCAAGGTCCCCGGAGACACAGCCCCACCCGGACCCCACTGGCCTACGTGGACCCCAGCAGATCCGCAAGGGCACATTCCACAGGTAGACAGGCTCCCCCCGGCCCCCAGTGACCCCCACAGACCTCCCCGCACCCAGCCACACAACTCCCCTGCCCGCCCCACACTCACACAAATGCGGACACTACACACCCTCCGCCCCCGGGACATGCTGCCACGTCCCGTGGGCACGCATCCTCCCGCCAGCCTGATCGGCCACGCTCGGCGACCCCACGCCCTGTGGGGCCGCGTCACCTGGGCCCGGCGGGAACACTCAGCCCAGGTCGCTCCCCGGACCGTGGGTTTCCTTAAAAGTTGTGTGTGTGTGTGTGTGTGTGTGTGTGTGTGTGTGTGTGTGTACGTGTGACACGAGACAACCCCAGCCGCCCCGAGGCTCCCGGCCGCCCCTCAGCCCCTCCGGCCGCAGCCTCCCGCCCCCGCCGGGTACCCTGCCCTCGCGCGCGACGGAGTCCTGGTGCCGGCCAAGCTCAGAGTCCCCAGGCACCCCCGGGTGGCCCGCGCTGCTCCGTCGTGGCTGAGCTCGGCTCCGGGTCGGGCTCTGGCTTCGGTCCCCAGCAGCCGGACGCGTGCGGAGCCGCCGCCGCTTCCGCCGCGAATGTCTCGGGGACGCCGAGCGCCAGGCTACAGCTCCGACCCGGGTGATGTAAACCTGAGCTAATCAAGCCACTGCCTGATGCCCTCAGGCCCGGGATTGCACCATCCCCTGAGCCCCGCCCCCCGGGGTCACCTCCGTGGGCGCCCCGCCCCACCCCTTCCATGCGGTCCGCTTGCGGTCCCGGAACCCCTCCCGGCCCTCTAGGGGTGTCTTGTTTCCACCCCCGCCCCCTGCCTACCCCTCCCGCCCCGTACTCGAAGATTCAAAGCGATGCCGGTGGCTGGCTATCCCTATCACCTTGGAAAAAGCATTTTGCTTTTCTGAGTCTCAGTTTTCCCATCTGTGAAATAGAAGAACATCCTTCTCAGGATGGGGCGGAGGAGAAAAAGAGCAAACCGTGACAGTTTTCTGGGTGCCCCCCCCCCCGCGGTAATAAAGCACTTGCCCACCATTGCTTTATTAAGCGTTTAGGAGAACCCTGGGCAGGCAGGAAGCTCCATTCTCCCGCATTCTGCCAAGGGGCAGCCTGAGGCCCAGCTATGGGAAAGCAACCCAGGAGCTTTGCAAAGACCACAGACTTAGGAGCTGACTCTGGGCTCAACAGAACCACTGTGGTGCCCTGGGGAGGCCTGGGCTCTGGTGGGCTTCACAGCACTCATTTAATAGAGGCAGTGCAGCCTGGTAGTTAAGAGCAAGTCCCCTGGAACCGGCCTGCCTAAGTGTGCCCAGACCCACTGTGCCCAGACCCACTGTGCTACCTCAGGAAATGGATTAAATAAGTTAACAAATGTTAAATGCTTAGAATGCGTGGCACATGGTAGATGCTCAGTAAACAGAGTGGAGACAGTGGAGGCTCAGAGAGGGACGGCACCTGTAACAGGACTTGCACCCCAGGTGTGGGAAGCCCAGGTGCCACTCACTGTTTGGTGAAGCATCCCTCTGCAGCCCCGGGGGTCCAATCCCTTTAAGGCCTTGATGTCTGAATTCGCCAGTGTCGAAAAATAACTCCTCCAGGCAGAGGTTGATGGGAGGCAGGTGGAATCACCTTTGTTTCCTTGGTTGCAGAACTCCAGCGACCAGCTCACCTGTGTCTCAGAGCCTTCAGGGCACACCAAGGGGTTCTGGGATCTCATTTAACCCTGGAGACTCCCATGCCTGGGAGGGATGAATGAACTCATTTTCTACACCAGGACCTAGACTCAGCTGGACCCTCCCACAGCTGTAGGGGGCGAGGAAAGGCTGGGATGTTGTTTTCCCAGCACCTCTCTGAAGCCAGACTGTGGCTGCGTTTGCTTATACATTCCTAACTTTGTTTCATGCTGTGTCAGACCCTGTTCTAAGTGCTGGGAACTCAGCAGTAACAAGACTGACTCATCCCTGCCCTCACGGATCTTATAAATCAGTGGGGAGACAGACCATTCTCAGGAAAATAAAATCAATAAACCAAGATCATTTAAAATAGGTCATGTGTCATGTATTTTCTTGAATAGCATAAATTTATTCTCTATCAGATATGACTGAGGGCTGGCTATTTTCAGTAGGGCTCATCAGGAAGTTGATGTTTAAACTAAGATCTTAAGGAAGAGAAGGGGTGAGGAGTGCAAAGATGTGAGAGGAGACGGAGGAAAGAGTAAGTGCAAAGGCCCTGGGGCACTTAAGGAACTGTGAAAAGGGCAATGTCACTTCTATTCTATAGATGAGTCAAGGTGAGGGGCTTACCCACGACCACCCAGCTTAGTATATGAAGCAGATTTGAGATTTGAAACTGGGGCAGCTGACTCCAGTGCCCACAATGTCCAGGGACATTTCACAATCTTTGCAACCCAGAAGCCTCCTCCAAGACTTGTGGGTATGGTCACTGGAACTGTACCTTGGGCATGGACCCCAGGTTTGGGGACCTTATCACTGTTAGGGGTATCAAATCCCAATTCTCTAGACCAGCACTTTTCAATAGAACATAACAAAACCAAATATGTAGTTTCAGATTTTCTAGTTATGCATTAAAGAAGCATAAAAGGAAACAGGTGAAATTAATTTTAATAATATAGTTTATTTAATCCAATATATATAGCATCTTATAATTTCAACAGATAGTAAAAAATTGTTAATGAGATAACCTAAATTTTTTTCATACTAATATCTTCAAAATCCGGCATATATTTTATGCTTAGTTTGGACACAAATCAGCATGGAAGCGAAATTGTCAGTGGTTAAAGTAAAATTGTCAGTGGGTAAAGAATGTTAAAGTATCAAAACAATTAAGGTTTGTTTAATGGAGAAAATGTTTTACCTGTTTTAAAATTAAAATTAAAAAAAATGAAAAATTCAGTTCCTCAGTCACCCTAGACACACTTTTAAATGGTCAATAGCTACCTGCGGCAAATGGCTACCATACGGAGTAGCACCACCCTAGACCAAGAATCTCCGGCACAGGGTCCAGCAAGTATAGCAAAGAAGTGAAGAGCCTGTTGGGTCTACAACAAAGCTGCCAAATAGCCTTGAGCCTCAGCTTCTGCATCTATAAAATGGGATTAATTATACCTTCCTTGCATTGTAGTCTTCAGGATTAAATGATTAAATGTACTGAAACATCCTTATGTCATAGTCAAACCACATTTCCTGGGTTCAAATCTTACCACTGCCGAGTAGGGAGATTTTGGGTAATTTACTTAAGCTCTCTGTGCCTCAGTTTCCTCATCTGTAAAATGGAGATTTTAATAGTATCTACTTCATTGGTTTGTCATGAGGATTAAATGACAATGTTTGTGAAGTGCCTGGAATATAAATGCTATATAATGGGACTTCCGTGATGGTGCAGTGGTTAAGAATACGCCTGCCAATGCAGGGGACACGGGTTCAAGCCCTGGTCCAGGAAGATCCCACATGCCGCAGAGCAGCTAAGTCCGTGCGCCACAACTACTGAACCTGTGCTCTAGAGCCCGCGAGCCACAACTACTGAAGCCCGCGCACCTAGAGCCCGTGCTCCGCAACAAGAGAAGCCACCGCAATGAGAAGCACATGCACTGCAACGAAGACCCAACGCAGCCAAAAATGAATACATTTATTCTTTTAAAAAAACAAATAAAATAAATGCTATATAAGCATTTGTTTAAAAGTGAGAAAATAAAAGGAGACCAACACTCCCCCCTCAAATTAAATGCAAAAATGTGCACTTCCCTGAAGAGAGAGTTCAGCTTTCATGAATTTCCTTCTCTCCAGGCTCAGAACATCCCTCTGCCCAAGTCCCTGAGCCAAGCAGGCTGCATTTCTATTTGCTGTAGTTCTGAGGACCCTCAGCAATGCCGGGAGGAACTCAGAAGGAGGAGAGGAGGTGAGGTCTGGGGACTGCTGTGCTTAACTTCCTCTCCACCCAGGTGCCTGCTGTATGCCTGAAATTCCACCACTGGTGTCCTCAAAACTTTCATCTTTAGGTTTTCCCCCACAAAAGTGAAACGATGGCTTAAAAAGAGTTCTGGTTGCATTCCAGATCTGGCTGAAGCCACTCACCCTGTGAGATTGTGGGCAAGTCTTCTCCTCTTTGGGAGCCTTAATTTTCTTATGTGTAAACTAGGAAGAGAGTTGGATTAGGTCAGGGTTTTCCCAAATATGTTGCATACAGCAGTAGTAGGATGCCAGATGGTTTTAGGGTCTCAAGACTCTATTAAATAACATTGAATCATATTGTGACACACGTATTTCCTTTTGATTTTCTTCCAGTTCCTGCAATTACTGGGGGAGAAAGTCTCATTTAACAGTGTCTGTGTTCTTAACACCTCAGTGTTAAGGAAGGGAGAGCAGAGCTCAGCTAGAAACAGGATTTAAGAATTTTGTTTTAAGTGAGAGAGTGACATGGACATATATACACTACCAAACGTAAAATAGATAGCTAGTGGGAAGCACCCATCGCATAGCACAGGGAGATCAGCTCGGTGGTTTGTGACCACCTAGAGGGGTGGGATAGGGAGGGTGGGAGGGAGGGAGACGCAGAGGGAAGAGATATGGGAACATATGTATATGTATAACTGATTCACTTCGTTATAAAGCAGAAACTAACACACCATTGTAAAGCAATTATACTCCAATAAAGATGTAAAAAAAAAGAATTTTGTTTTCCTCGTATTTAATTTTACAGTTACTTCCTCTTTATGGTAAATGATAGTGGTCAGTGATTTAAATTTTTTTCGCTTTTAGATGAATTTACCTAAGTTTTAAAAAATGAGCTGATTGAAAGAAAAACACTACGGAACTCATAATACAGGTGGGTAGATGGATTTGGGCCAATCAATTTGGGAAAAACGGTGGGTGATTCAAGAGTTGCAGCTCTGGACCTGTACTCCTCTTGGGGAGCATTTATTAGGAGACCGGGCACCTCCCCCGTCTCTGGGGTTTTCCAGGGGCTTGGCAGAGATCCCTCAGCATCCGAATCTGGTTCAGGCTGGGCCGCAGAAAAGGCAGGAAGGCCAGTGTTTGGGCACAGCACCAGCCCGGTGGTGGTCCCGTTGCAGGCACGGCTGTGTTGGGTGATCCAGCTCTGGCCCGTGGGCCTGGGTTTTCTTCATGAAGAATGTGATTCTTGTGCCCATGGATCCAGCATGGCCCTGTGTGGGTGCCTCCCTTACATCACCTGATGCCTCCACAAACTTCCTCACCAAGTTGCTGTTTTCATCCCTGGAGGCAGATGAGGAAACTGGGGCTCAGAGAGGTGAAATCACTGCCTAAGGAGGCGGGTAGGCAGTGGGATTTCGCGCCAGGTCTGGCTGAAACCCTGGGTGGTCTTCGGGTACACCGCCTCCTTGGCCTGTCCTAGCTGCATGACACTGAGCAAGTCACTTAGTTACTCGGAGACCCAGAGCCCTCATCTACCAATGGAATTGAGGATAGATTCCTCCTGATAGGGTTACTGAACTGCTTAGTGTTATGGGGAACTATTATTGGATTAAATGGAGAGTTATATGAGTTAATTACAAGTAAAGAGCTTAGAAGAGTTCCTGGCACACGGTAAGCACTTGATGATAAGTGATTAACATTACTTCCGGGGGGCCCGGGCTTCTACCTCCACCCCCAAGCACACACCCCTTGAGAGCTGAGCACCCCCCGCGTGGCACGCCTAGGCTGTGCCCTCCATCTGCTTTCTCATGTAATCCTGGCCACAACCCTGTGAGCTAAGAGTGAATTTATGCCCATTTTACAAGTGAGGAAACCAGGTGTCAGAGAGAGGAAGCAGCCTGCCCAGGATCACACAGTAAGGCAGGGGTGTTGAACCCAGGTCTGTATGGCTCCAAAGCCCATGTTGGTCCACTCATTCAGGAGTCTCAACGAGAATGATTGAAAGTTCCTGGGGAAGTCCCATGCCCTCCTCAAGTGTGAGGGGTCCTAACCCCCAGTTGTGGTGGGAGGAGCTGGAAACCCAGGACAAAAGCTGGTTTCTGGTTCTGACCTTGCCTCTGACTGTTGGGTGACATTGGGCAGCCACCAGTTCTGCTCTGGGCTCAGCCACGGAATTATTACTGTTTTGTGTGTGTTGGGGGTGGCACTCTTGGAACTTCCAGGGATCCTGACTCCCTCCTTTACCTTCCCGCTGCAGGGAGGAGAGAGCCCCGGATCCACCCGCTCCTGATACTGGAGTCCTGCCGAGTTGGGTCGCCGAATCATCTGACCCCTGCCCTGCCTTCTTTTTGACCTGCCTCCTTCCTGTCCTGAGGCCACCGGGGCCAGGAAAGGAAAGGGATTATGTGTGTTCAATCCAGGCTACCGCCTGCCCCTTCCCTTTCTGCGAAAAGCTTGCAGGGTGTGGAGTGGGGGGTGCTGAGGTGTTCAGCCAGCAGCCAGTTGCCTCAGAAAGCCTTGCGCAAGGCGCCCTCCTGGGTCAGGCATAGGGCCCTGCCCCACAGCCCTACCCCCACCCCACCCCTAGCCCGGGCCCCCCGGGGTACCAGAGTGAGGATGGTTAGGGCTTGTTGGAGACACTGAGCCCGACTTGGCCCCTGGGGCCTGACCTAGCCAGGGCCAGAGGACGAAGGGGAGGGTTTGGGGCAGGTGCTGCTCATCTCTCTGGGTGATGGAAATTAGGCTGGAAACTGCTCCTCAACCAGTCCAGGTCAACCCACCCGCTCAGCCCCTCCCTGGAGAAAGAGGAGATTAGGCCAGTGCCCTGGACACTGACTGAGCCCCGATCCTTGCTGGTCATAGACTGAGCCCTATTCCCTGACTGGGGACTCTGACTAAACCCTGACCTGAACCTTCAGATGTAGCCTGAGCCCTGATCACTGCGCACAGCCATGGCTAGATCCTGACCCTGATCACTGCGCACAGCCATGGCTAGATCCTGACCCTGATCACTGCGCACAGCCATGGCTAGGTCCTGAGCCCTGATCACTGCCCACAGCCATGGCTAGGTCCTGACCCTGGTCCCAGGCTGAGTGCTGACTTGGTCGTTGACGGGGCACCCACCTTCTCCCATCTTGACCCCTGACCTAAATTCCAAGGCCAGCTCCTGACTGAGGGATAGTCCTGCAGACAGACTCGGCTCTAATCCACTACCCTTGACCCCAGTCCCCAGATAAGCCCAACTCTCACCTCAGGCTTGGTCAGATTCTCTCCTGAGAATCAGGAGCTGCGCTCAGGCCCGGGCATCAAGAGCTTGGCACCTGCCGGCCTCCCTTGTGGGCATCTTACCCCCTCCGAGGATGAGGATGGCCCAGGGGCTGGGTTGAACGGAGGGCCCCATGGAGTTGTCCTCTGACTAGCCCAAGGCTGTGACTCAGCAGGGTGGGGGCTGGATGTGGAGTCAGGCAGGGCTACTGGGGAGGTGCTGGGCAGGTGCTGAGTCAGTGCGGGGAGAGAGAGGACAGTGTCTCTGAGGTTAGAGATACTGGTGGATTGTGGGGAGGCCCTGGGTCTGGAAACAGATGGTGTGCGTGGCAGGCTGGGACCATTAATATAAAGCACCTCAGCTCAAGTCCTATCTACCTCCATCTTCCCATTTATTGACCATTTTTCCATCGCTCATCCATAGTTTTCTTTCTCAGAGCATCCTGTTCTTTCCCTTCAGAGCACATATTAGAATTTGGAATTATAGATATATTTTATTATACATAATTATTATATATTGATTATATGTATATCTGTCTCCCCCACTCAGCTGTAAGCCCCCTTAGGGTAGGCACCTGCTGGTTTGGCTCACCAGCATATCTCCAGTACTTGGTATAGTGCCTGACACATGGTAACTATTCATCCCTCATCCATCCATTTACCATTCACGTGTAACCCATTCCCCACCGTTTATCCATTCAACTTTCTCCTACCATCTCTCCATTCTTCCATCTACGCTCCATTCAACCATCACCCATCCAAACTCCCACCACCTATATATCTCTCCAGCATCAATCAAACCATTTATATATTCATTCAACAAATATTTATTGAGTACCAATTACCTGTCAAACACTGTTCTAGAGGCTGGAAATACTGCAGAGAAAATAACATGTATATATCTGATGTAACAGATGATGTAATAAAAAAGTGCTTACATCCCAGTAGATAGAAAATATGCAAGAAATAATTAACATAAGAAATACTTAAAGTATTAGGGTATGTTAGAGGGTGATAGGTGCTAGAGGGAAAAAGTAAAAAAAAAAAAAAAAAAAAGAGTGTGGAGAGAATCAAGAGGGTGGGTGGAGGCAGGTAGGAGGTAGGGCAGTCCAGTGGATGCCATGAGACTGTCTGGAGGACACATTGTTCAGGCAGGGGGCGTGGCTTATGCAAAGTCTCCAAGGGGAAGCCTGTTTGGTATGGCTGGAGTGGAGCAAGTGAAGGGAGGTGGTGGTAGATGAGGTCAGAGAGGTAAATGGGGGTTCAGACCATCTGGGGCTTTGGAGGCCTTTGAAAAGACTGGAGAGAGAGGAGCAGTGTTGCGATAAATCAGCTGAAGAACTCTGGTGGCTCAGAGCAAGGCAGTAGCTATGCAGGTGGTGAGATGTGATTTGATTCTGGGTATATTTTAAAGCAACAGGCTTGCTGTTGTTTCAGATGTGGAATGTGAGGGGAAATGGTTTGTCAAGGCTGCCCCCAAGCTTTGTTGGCCTCAGCAACTGCAGGTATGGAGCTGCCATCAGGTGAGATGAGCAAGGTGTTTGGGGGAAAACCAGAGATTCAGCTTTGGTTGTGCTGAGTTTGAGATGTCTTTTAGACATTGTAGAGGAGCCGTCGGATAGGCAGTTGGATGTACGCACTGGAGTTCAGGGGAGACATATGAGCTGAAGATACAGATCTGGAGTCATGGACATGAGGCTGGATGAGAGCAGCAGCGACTGAGTGCTGGACCACTCCAGCAGGCAGGGTTGGGGAGAAGCCAAGGAGTGACCCGTGAGGAGTGTCCTTCTGACAGCCAGGAGAGTGTAGAGGCCTGGATGCTAAGTGAAGAGAGAAGGTGTATCAAGGAGCAGGGAGTGTTCAACTGTGTCAGAAGCTATTGAGCAGTCAAGAAGATGAAGGTTGAGAATTGAGCATTGAATTTGGCAACGAGGTGACCATGCCAAGAGCAGTTTCAATGGGGATGGGGTGGGCAGGTAGAAGTACGATCCAAATAGATTTAAGAGAGAAGAGGAATCAGAGACAGTGAGTACAGACAATTTTTTCAAAAAGACCTTTGCTACAAAGTAGAGTAAAAAATGAACAGTAGCTGTGGGGAAGACTGAAGGATCAAGGGAAGGCTGTTGTCCTAAAGACCAATTCATCTACCATTTATTCATAAGTCCATTCAACCACCATCTACCATCTACTTGTCCATCCACCATTCACCGTGCATCTGCCCAAACATCCATTCCTTATTCATAAGCTAAGAAGTTTGTCCTGAACCCCTACAGGGTACCAGCTCCCATGCCAGACACTGGAATGTGGGGTGGAGGGAAAGAAATGCAGAACCCAGAATCTGGCGACGGTAGCTACTCAGTTTAAGTTCATTGAATGGGTTAAAGAGCAAGAAGACAGGGTGCCTGCTCTCCAGGTGCTTGGTCTAGCAGGAGGACACAGAATGCCAGAGCTGGGGCAATATCTGGGTGTCATCTAATATAAACCAGAGAGAGGAGGTGTCTTGCCTGAGGTCACTCGATGGGCCAGCAAGGGAACCAGGATTCACATCCGGGCTTCCTGTCTTGGCAGACAGGTTGAGACAGGTTTTTCTCTTCCAGGATCTGTCTGGGGGATGGAATTTAACTGGGAGAAGGAAATGTGTGAGAACATGGCATTTTCAAGAGGACGGATTTGAAAATATTTTTATTTATTTACATTTTGGCTCAAAATTCAAAAGGTACAAGGTGTCGTACTTGAAAAGTCTCCCTCCCATTCCTGTCTCCTGTTTTTGGAGGCAACCAATTTTCTTGTTTCCTTTAAGACATAAGTTATGACTATTTTCCCCTTTTTACACAGATGGGAGCATACATTCAGTCCTTCAGATTACTTTTTTTCTTCCTGTTTAAAAATTTGTCTTGGGGATTATTCCTCATCAGTTCAGAAAGTCGTTCTTGTTTTTGTTTTTTTTTTTTTCAGCTTTGTAATATTCTGTTGTGGGGATGTACTAGTTTACTGCAACCGTCCCTTGTGAATGAACATGTCATTATTTCCAGTCTTTTGCTGTAACAAGAAGTGCTGTGACGTTCATACACGGGGGAGTAGCGAGAAACTCTGAGCTAATTTCCTAGAAGCAGAATGGCTAAATCGAATGTGTGTGCATTTGCCCTTTTGATGGAAATTTCTGGATGATCCTCCATCAAGATTGTGCCAATCTACCTCCTGCGGCAGAGCTTGTGAGGACTGTTTCCCCACGAGTTCGACAGCACAGTTTTGATCTTTACTGATCTGATGGTGGTGTGGGGCGGACACTGGAAGTGTCTTCAGGCAGCTTTTCTATGTTTCTCTTGGGCTGAGGGATGAATCTTTTCCCCTTTTACAGCCACTTAGGCAGCAGATGTGGAAGAGGCACTTCTCAGGGTTGGCACCACCCAGGCTGTCTAGGTGGTGGGCAGTGAGTGCCCCATCTCTGGGGAGGTGACCCAGGGGAGGTGCAAGGGGGCCCGGCCATCCGCCTGGCAGGGGCTGTGCTGCCGCGAACAGTTTCAGCTCCCTCTGCTTCCTCTGCTTCTGGCTCCCCACCTCCTCCCAGGTGTGCGCTGTCTCCATCACTTCCCCCATCTCTGCACCCCAACAGGCCACCCCAGAGTCCCCGCCCCCTTCCTTAGGAAGCCCTTTCCCTCTTCCCGCCATTTAGCCTTTCCTTGGCCTAGAGCTTCTGGAAGGCTGGGGGAAGGTGACAAACAGCCCTCCTACCTGGTCCCTCAAGACACCAGGGAAAACATTAGAATCTCAGGCTATCTCCACTAGTCGGGCACTCAGTGATGGTCAAGCTCACACCCCTCATTGTGGGTCAGAGTGCAGAGTGAGTGTGTGCGGATGTGCATACGTTGGTGTGAATCGCCTGGATATGTCTCTGTGGCGGTGCAGACAGACCTGGGCTGGAACCCCTGCTCAGCCTCTAATCACCCCCCTGCTCCTGTTCTCAGGAGCAGACCCCCTACCCGCCTTGCTGAGTCACCTCCTCCTCCCACCTCACTCCTTCCCTCCAGCCACTTTCCTTTTATTCTAGTCCTTGAACAAACCAAATTTTTCCTGCCTTGGGGCCTTTGCCTTGCCTGCTCCATTTGCCTGGAACTTTCCCAGGCTCCTACTTCTCCTCCTTCAGGTCTCAGGTCAAATGTCACCTCCTCGAGAGGCCCTCCCTGGCCACTCACAAAGTATCGCGCCCCACCCCAGTTCCCGTGGTCTGTCTCTAAGCCATAACTCCGTCTTATTTTATTCATAGCATTTGTCAAGGTTTGAAATGATCTCTGTGTATTAAATTGTCTGTCCCTCCTGCCCCCACCAGAAAGGAAGAACCCCGAGGTCAGGGATGCCGCACCCCCGTGTCTAGCACACAACCTGGCACCTACTAGGTGTTCAATTAATAACTATTGAATGAACGAATGCAAAGTGCTCAAGTACAATGCCTGACATAATAAAACTCAATATTGCTGGTTATTATCATCATATAAACGCTAGGGGCTAACATGGTTATTTATGAGGAATAAACAACTTCATTCAGCAATCCTTACAGTGACTATTTACTTGAGTCCCGTGTGATGCTGCATCATGAGAGAAACAGGGACATGAGACCCAGTGGATGCTGTTGAGGAATAGACAATATAGCCGGGAAGACAAGGACCGAGGAAAAATAATCATCATGTATTGAGACAAGACTGGAAGTGGTTATTATCAACCCATTTTTTAGATTAGAAGCAGAGTCCGACACGCCTAAGGTCACCCGGCTGGTCAGTGTGTCTCCAAAGCACCTAGCACAGTGCCTGTGCCAAGAATGGGGGCTCAGTGGCCAAGGTGTCATTCGCACACCTGCTTGGGCCTCCCTGGAGCGCTTCCGGTGCTTGGGATGCGGGCCACACGCCTGGGCACACCCCTTGCACATGGCACTAGAGAGGTGGTTTTGGGCTGCACGTGTTCCTCACAACTCTGGGGCTCCTGGTAGAGAGGTTGGCGCTGAGGGCCACTGGGGGTCTCTCTGCCGGGAGGTCTTTAGCCCTGGGGCCCAGGGTGCAGGCAGGACAGGGGCAGGTGGAGGCCTGGGAGGGGAAGAAGGAGGAAGCTGCACTTGTGCTCATGGGACACACGCACTGGCAGACACCAGGCTTCTGGGCGCTGGTGCATATGCGCGTGCGCGCGCGCACACACACACATGAGCTCTCTTGCACGCTCTTGCTCCCCCAGCACGCTGAGCACTGCTCACACTGGCTGAGCCACTCTGAGGATCAAGGGTCCTCCTAGTCCCCTGGCCTGACTGGCCTCACGGGAGCTCTCAGCTTGGCAAGGCAGGACTGCGTCCGTGCTGTTCACCGACCATCCCAGTGTCCAGCCCAAGCCCAGCCCAGGGGAGGCACTCAAGAATTGTGGAGATGATAGATTCATTCCCTTCCTCCTTCCATCATTAACTTTTTACCCTTTCCTTCACTCACTCACTCGCTCACTCACTCATTCAGGGCCTCCAGGATGGGGCAGTACTGCTCCCTCCCTCACCCCTCCCTCTCATGGCCTGCATCCACGAAGTGGCCGTTAGATGCCAAGTCCTGGCAGCTCTTCTCCTGCCAAACCCAGTCCTGGACCCTGCCTGGGTGCACCCCCAGTGGACATTCTGTTTTCCTCCCTCCTTCTTCCTGCCCTGACCGCACGTCCCAGGCCAGATGTTTATGAAACCCTATAAGTTCTTCCATCATCAGGCTCCTGAAGGCCTGATGCCCAGGGTTTGGCTTTGATTCATGTGCTCTGGGGCTTGGCGAAGCTCAGACTGGAAGCTCACAGCCCTCCATTGACATCAACCCAGGCTGAGACCTGGAGCAGGACCAGCGTCACTGGGCCCATCACCACACACACCCAGGGAGCACACCTGTGAACAGACGTGTGACGGTGTGCCCTGGAACAGAACGTGACGCGTCCAAGGTCACAGGGAGTGTCCATGTAGGAATACCACCACGGCACATCTGTTCACTCATGAACACATCTGCACAGCAGTGGCAAGAAACTGCACTTCCTAGTGTCACAGGACCAGGGTTTGAATCCCAGCTATTTAGTAGCTGTGTGACCTTGGGCAAGACACCTCACTTCTCTGAGCCTTATCTTTACTTACTTACACATAGTAGATGCTCAATAGACATGGCAGCTAAAAAAACTCAATAGTAGAATACGTGCATATACACACTGAGTGTGTCAGTGTATCTACAGGATGTCATCGTAATAACTGACAGCCTGTTGGGAGTGCACGTGAGTGTAGATTGGTGTGTACCCACTCATGCAACATGTTTATTCAAGGGCTTGTGTATGGGCCCACCAATGTACACATGGACACATGTGTCTGTGAGGCCATTTGGGCTGATTATTTTTTCCAATAATGCACACCATTTCTGGGCGGTTTTCAGAGGATTTTCTGAGTACCCGTCACGGCAGGAATTGGTGTTTATCTGGGTAGACACGCACATGCTTGCCTGCGTCTGTGTGGACCTGTAAGGGGTTATGAGTACAAGCCCATCCCTTACCAGGTTGGTTAGCTGTCTGTGGGGATTGGGTCACTTCTGCAACTATGGATGTCAGTGTTATGGGGCATTGTGGAGCTGGGCTGTTGGGGTTCAAATCTCACCTGTGCGACCTTGGGCGGGATGCTTCAACTCTCTGCGCCTGGTTTCCTTTTCTGGGAATTGGAGGTCATGGCAAGCACCTTAGAGAGGTCTGAGGACCAAAAGAGTTAGTTAATGTGAAGTGGTGAGCACAGAGCCTGGCACAGACAAGTGCAGTGTGTGCTGTTCTTTGAATCTCCCTGCGTCTGTCCTGTGATACATTCCTCGTCCTTCAGTTACAGCACTAGTTCTATTATACTGCCATTGTCTGCCTACAAAGACTGTCCTGTCCTCTAGATTATGAGTCCCTGGAGGACAGGACCATGTCTGAGTCATCCCTAATTAGAACCTGCGCATTGCCAGCTAGCTCTAAATCTCAGATTTGTCCTCTTCCCTGACGACAGCTAGCACTTATTGGGCACTTCTAGGTGCCAGGCACGACTGTAAGCTCCTTGAGTCTTCAAACAATCTCAAGGGATTGGTATCCTTGTCCCTATTTTAGAGACAAAGAACCCTAGAGGTTAAGAAAGGCGCAGGCGCACACAGAGACCTGAACCCCAGCAGGCTGCCTCACTCGCAGCCCGCTCTCGACTTGGGATGAAGAGTTTGGGGCATGACTGCTGCTGAGCGCCCGCAGCGCGGTGTTCTGGACGCCCCACGGCGGGCTCTCTCTCATCCCACATCCGCTAACACCTCCCCATTGATATGAATATCCCTTTGTTTCCCTCTCTCACCCTGGGGCATCTCAGCTCCCTGCCCTGGCACAGCGCTGCCAGAGGCAGGCTGTGTCCCCAGGTCACCCCTTCTTTGATCCAGTAGGGTGTCAGGTGGAGGAGCTCCCTTGAATCTGGGCTTGAGAAATAACCTAGACACCCGCCCACCCCCAGCGGGGATGGGGGAGGGGAGGCAAGCCCACAGGAGGGAGGGGCAGCCTCGGGGTGGCGATGCATTGGGTGCTCAGGCTCTGGGCTAAAAAGGCGTGGACCCTGCCCATGAGCTTCCCTCCCTCTCCCAGGTCTCCTCTCCTCAGAGAGGAGAGGGCATGCAGGCTGGTGGAAACAGCTTCCCTCAGGTAGAGCAGCTGAGCTTGCCATCTCCTTGCAGGAACACTAGAAGGCACCCTTGAGGCAGCTGTGGCTCTGAGGCTATTTTGGGTCCCCGTGTGTCCCTTGGGCTTCAGGAGCCCCTGAAGCCCAAAGCCTTGTGTATTCTGGTGTTGTTGGGTGGCGCAGCCTACAAATGTCAATCAGGTCAAGGTGGTTGATAGTGTTGTTCAAGTCTTCCATACCCTTACTGATTTTCTGTCTAATTGTTTCTTCACTTATAGAGACAGAGAATGGAAATCTATGCCGTGGCCTGGAAACTCTCTCAGTGAGGTCAGCTGGGGTGATCGTAGCACTCCTCTCTGCATTGGTTTCCTGGTCCATTCCTTAGTTCTTCCAGGTGGAAGGGTGAACCTCATTCCTGTTACTCCATCTTGACCAGAACAATTGTATTATTTTGGTAACTTTTTAAAGAAAATAATTTTAGATTTATAGAAAGAAGATTTATAGAAATCTCTTTCTAAAAGAGATTTATAGAAAGACAGAACTGAAAGTTTCTATATACACTTTAGCCATGTCTCCTTGCTCTCTTGCAATCGGTGACAGTTTCTTGGCCTTTCCTTGTTTTTGTGACCTTGACACTTTTGAAGAGTGCTTGTCACAGGTTTTGTAGAATGTCCGTCAATTTGGGTTTTCCCGTGATTAGGCTGAGGTTACGGATTTGGAGGAAGAACACCACGCAGGTCAAGTGTGCTTCTCATCACATCATTTCAGGGGGCCAGAAAATCAACTAAACTTGTTATTGGAGATGCGAAACTTGATCATTTGCTTAAGGTAGTGCCTGCCAGATTTCTCCACTGTGAAGTCACTCTTCTTCCCTTTCCACATTCAGAAAGCGAGTTGCCAAGTCCAGCTCACACTCAAGGGGAGGAGAACTAAGCTTCACCGCCCGGAGGGTGGAACATCAAAGGAGCTGTGGGCATGTGTTAACCCCCCACTGGAAGTTAATAACTATCTGGAGGGGAGATACTTTGAAACGACACAAATCTACTGTTTCACCTTAAAGTTTCACCGGCTCATTTTAGCGTTCATAGGTGGGTTTCAACTGCAGCAATGATTACTGAAGTGTGTTTAGGGAGATTTCCCTCTTTCTCTCAATCCTTCCATATTTATTAATTAAAAATTCTTCTGCAAGGGAGATTTGTCTCTTCTCCCCTATTTATTAAGGGTATTCAATCAATTATATTATTTAAAAGTTTTTAAGATTAATTATTTTTAAAAATGTAATAATTCACACTGTTCAAAATTCAAAATGGGTGAAAGAGCATGTGGTGCCAGGGTCCCTCCCACCCCCACCCACCCACCCAGTCCCCAGTGCCCTCCCCAAAGGTAACCGAAGCCAAGAGAGATTTGACGCATATACCAGCAATGTCTGTAAGTATTCTTCTTTTTACACAAGTGCTTTAAAGGAAGTCATAATGTCGTGCACCTTGCACCTTTTCACCTGGCAATTTAACTTGGAGATCGGTTCAGATCAGTACATAAAACGCTTTCTCATTCGTTTACGTAGTATCCCAGTATGTAAATCCACCATGATTGATTGACTAGTCCCCTATCAGTAAACATGTGGGTTGTTTCCAAATGTTTTCTGTTACAATGCTGCAGTGTTCCAACATGTGGAATTAAACCTACAGCTCTATCTGCACAAGAGGGAGGGGTCAAAGGGCATGTGTACTTCCCATTTTGATGCTGCCAAGCTGCCTCTCTTGTACGTCACACCAGTTTACATCCTGTATTAGATTCCTAGGGCTGCTGTACAAAGTACCATAAACTAAAACAACAAAAATGTATCGTTTCCCAGTTCTGGAGGCTAGAAGCCTGAAATCAAGGGGTCAGCAAGCCATGCTCCCTCTGAGGCCTCGAGGAAAGCATCCTTCCTCGCCTCTTCTAGCTTCCGGCTGTTAACCAGCAGCCCTAGATGTTCCCTGGCTTGTAGATGCAACTCCAGCCTCTGCTTCCATCTTCATGTGGCTGTCTTCCCTCTGTCTGTGTCATATCCAAGTTTCCCTCTTCTTATTAGGACACTGTTTATTGGATTAGGGCCCATCTTAATCCAATATGGCCTCATTTTAACTTTATTATAGCTCCAAAGACTTTATTTCCAAATAAGGTCATATTCACAGATTCCAGGCGGATATGAACTTTTGGAAAACACTATTCAACTCAGTACACATCCCCACTAGCAGAGTATGAGAGTGAACCTCCTTCAACACTCTTCAAGGATTGCAGTGACATTTGGCATTATTGGGAATTAATTTTGGTGATTGGATTCTGCTTCTCCAAAACGGGATGCTCTATGGGGACAAGGCTGTGGGGAGGTCTGAGATTTATTGGGGTTACAGACAAGGGTTGGCTTCCCATGTGGCAGCTGGAGAGGAAAGCTTATGTGACATAGATATTCTGGAGTGGAGCTACCTCCGATTTCTGGGCCATTTTGTCAGTGTGAAATTCTCTCCCTGGTTCTGATTAGCTGTGAGAGCTAACCCAGAACGTCTAGGTCAGAGGTCACACACAGCAGCTCATGGGTTGTAGCTGTCCCCGGGAATATTTGTTGTGAGCAGTGCTCAGTCATATTTTGAAACAGATACTAATGTTTAAAAAGGGATACGACTCGGGCTTCCCTGGTGGCGCAGTGGTTGAGAGTCCGCCTGCCGATGCAGGTGACACAGGTTCGTGCCCCGGTCTGGGAAGATCCCACATGCCGCGGAGCGGCTGGGTCCGTAAGCCATGGCCGCTGAGCCTGCGCGTCCGGAGCCTGTGCTCCGCAACGGGAGATGCCACAACAGTGAGAGGCCCGCGTACCGCAAAAAAAAAAAAAAATTGGATACAACTCATATAAAATTTTGGATTCCTAACTTCTCTGAAAAAAAAATCTATTAACACTATGCTCGTATTTCCACAGAGCGACGAACATCTGGATACATTTGTGGGCACTTAATATTGTGACCCCAGCTCTGGGCCTTCAAACCAAGAGGCAACATAGTGCAGGGGGCCCAAGCTGCATTTGAATCCCAGCTATGCATTTACTTGCTGACCTTGGGCAAATGGCTTAATGTCTCTGAGTCTCACTGTCCTCGTCTATAAAATTAGGGTTGATTTATTCAACACATTTCTATCGAGCATCTACTACGTGGCAGGCACTGTTGTAGGCACTTGGGATATGTCAGTAAACAAAGCAAGCAAAGATCCTTGCCCTTGTGGAGCACGTACTGTGGCAAGGGTAGACAGGTAACAAATGATGCTATAACACATAAGTAAATGATCTGGTATTTGAAAAGTGGTAAATGCTATAGGAAAGCAAAAAACCAAAGTAGAATGTTATTCAGCCATTAAAAAGGATGAAATAATGCCATTTGCAGCAACATGGATGGACCTAGAGATTGTCATACTGAGTGAAGTAAGTCAGACAGAGCAAGAGAAATACGATATTGCTTATATGCGGAATCTAAAAAAAATGGATACAAATGAACTTATTTACAAAGCAGAAACAGACTCACAGACTTAGAGAAGGAACTTATATTTACCGAGAGAAGGGTGGGGGGGAGGGAGAGTTAGGGAGTTTGGGATTGACATGTACACACTACTAGATTTAAAGTGGATAACCAACAAGGACCTACTGTATAGCACACGGAACTCTGCTCAATATTCTGTAACAACCTAATTGGGAAAAGAATTTGAAAAAGAATCGATACATGTATATGTATAACTGAATCACTTTGTTGTACATCTGAAACTAACACAACATTGTTCATCAACTGTACTCCAATATAAAATAAAAAGTTAAAAAAAACCCAACCCAAAGTACACAGGGAACAGGGAATGGGGGCACAGTCACCTTCTAAGATAGGCTGCTCAGCAGGAATTCCCTGGTGGTCCAATGGTTAGGACTCCTTGCTCTCACTGTGGAGAGCCCAAGTTCGATCCCTGGTCAGGGAAATAAGATCCCACAGCCCCCCCCAAAAATAGGCTGCTCAGGGAAGGCCCCACTGAGAAGGTGACATTTGCACAAAGACTTGAAGGAAGTGGGGGGATTGACCAGGTGCTGAACTCAGGAAGAACACACCAGCAGGGAACGGCTAGGCAAAGGCTTCAGGCGGGAGCTGTGCTTGATGCTGAAGGAACAGCCAGGAGGCCGGTCTGGCTGGAGAGGAGACAGGAGCGGGGAGAGTGGTGGGAGCCGAGGCCACAGGGGAAGAAAGTGGGAGAAGGGTGTCAGCAGATCACGTCAGGCCTTGTAGGCCACAGGGAGGATTTTGGCTTTTACTCTGGGTAAGGTGGGAGCCACGGGAGGGTTCCAAGCAGAGAGGGGACACTGTCTAACCTATGTCATCCAGGATCTCTGCTACTGCTCTGTAAAGATTAGAGTCTGTGTGTGTGTGTGTGTGTGCGTGCATGTGTGCGCACAGAAGCAAGGTGCCGGGAGACCGGGGAGAAGCTTGTGCGATAATCCAGATGAGAGCCAGGGAGCTGGCCTTGAGGATGGCGAGAAGCACTGATGGCGGGTGCATTTCCAAGGGTGAATTGACAGGACTGGCTGGTGGCTTGGATTCAGGCTGTGAGGAAAGAGAGGAGTCAAGGATGACTTCAAGGCTTTGGGCGGAGCTGCCACTCTCTCAGGAGTGGGCAGCATAGGAGGGGCAGGTCTGGAAGGGGAGGGGTGGAAAGGAGAACAGTTCAGCAAAGTTGAGTTGAGATTCAACATGTAGGTGAATTCAGGTGGAAATCTGGAGCCTGGGAGTGAGATTTGGGAATAACAGTCCCCACCTAGGTGGTTGTGAAGGTTCACCGAGCTCATGTCTGTGAGGCCCTGAGAACAAGGCCTGGCCCCCAGTGAGTGCTAGTGGAGGTTACCTGTTCTTATCTTCCTGGAAAAGATCCCACCTTTGGCTCCAGCTCCGGCCCTCAGAACCCCCTCCTCACATCCCTCTCAGGGATGGAGACAGAAATTTGTCAAGATGGCTGAGAAATTTCTCATCTCATCTGTAAAATGATCCACTTTCTCAAATCATCCACTTTCTCAAAGGATTATCGTGAGGCGCAAACGAGAAATAATGGATTTAAGTGCCCAGCACACAGTAGGTGCTCACAGCAGTTTCTTTCTTCCCTCCCCAGGCCCTGGTGGTCAGGGAGAAGAGAAGCAAAGTCAGTATCCATCCCAGCTGTTTATTGAAAGGCAAGGGGTGGGGGCGGGGCGGTGGAAGGGTGCAGAATGGGGAGGGGCAGTAGGGCCTGCTTTGTGGAGGAGGACTGAGGACCCTCCCAGGAGGGCTGCCCCCCCCACCCCACCCCCCACCTTGAGACTAAAGGGGGAGGGTAGAGGCATGAGCCTTGGGCATCTCTCTCCAGCTGTCTTGGAGCTCCCCCTAGTGGTAGAGAACAGAGATGATGCATCTGGCTGGGGAGCCTGAAGGATGGAGGGGTTGGTGCCTCCAGGAGGGCACATTTGTACAGGGTGAGGTCAGGACCTGTGGGTGATGGTTTCTAGGTGGGTGGACTCGGAGGGGCAAATACATCCCAGTACTCCTGCCCCCTGGCTCTTAGAGACCATTTAAATGCATGTCCAAAGTATCTTCTGAGCCACCTGGGTCCTTTAGGCATCAGCTAGTCTCTCTGGGCCGAACCTGTGCCACCCCTGCGGGTCCCCTGGAAGCCAGGAAGGTGTGGGGTCCTGCTCCCACTGTGGAACAAGATCTGTTCCAGGAGTCTACAGACGTGGGTCCGAGTTCCTGCAGACTGTCAGCCTCCCTCCGCCACCTCATCTGTAAACTGGGGTTAGTAATCGTTCAGGATGGGGTGGACTGGGGGCTCTGATGCCAAGATGTATAGAAAACATACTGTAAGGAGGAAATGTTTTTGCACCATCCTGGTCCAAGTGAGCATCTTGGACCCATCCTGAGGCCTCCTGGTGCAGCTGACAGAGGGAGGGGTCAGTGGATAAGAATGACCCCACTACCCCTCCCCTTATCTTTGCCTATGGAAAGGCAAAGATATGCCTATTACCAAAGGCATAGGCAAAGATATGCCTATTACCATACTTATATCCTGGGGAGAAAAAGAAAGTCATGGAACTCTAGAATCTGGTCTAAACCCTTCATTAGTGCAGAGACAGGAACTGATGGTCTGAAAGGGTAAGGGGCTTGCCCAAGGTCATACAGAGGAAAGAGCGGGGATAGGTTGAGGGAGTTTTCTGCCCCTGAATGGCTTTGGAAAGGAGGAATGGGTGGGAAGTTTTGGGGTGACTCGGGGAAGGCTGGCATCTTGGAGGACTTAGAGCCCTACCCCTGGGAAGGGGACACAGAGATGTGAGCTCCAGACTTTCTGACCTGGAGTTGGGCTTTCTGGGGGCTTAGATGGAAGGGGCCCCATTGAAAGGGAGAAGTTAGGGAGACAATGGGAAGGTGGGATGCGGTGGGGCGGAGGAAGGGTCCAGACCCCAGGCCTGGCTCCTCCTCTGGCCGTGAGGGTGGCTCAAAAGTCCCTCTTGGGCTGGATGGTCTGCACAGAGGATTGCCCAAAGTGGCTGGCGGGTGGTGAGAACCAAGACCGGCCACTGGTGTCATGGAAAATGGGGGACAACTGCTGCTCCAGCTCATCCCCGAAGACCTCCATGTGGCCATCGGTTTCAGTGTCCAAGGGTTCTGCCTTGGGGTCCTGGCTCAGCCAGCCAGTCGTGGCCCAGAACATGCAGATGGCCAGCAAGATCCCGGCTGCCCCGCAGAGCACTGTGCCAGCCAGGCGGCAGGTGCCCAGGGCCTTGTTGTAGTCGGCTGCCCGCTGATCCAACACCAGGAACTCGCCCTCTCCGATGCCCTCCAACTTGGGGGGCACTGCATAGCCAGTGGTCAGGGCTGCCAAACCCAGTAGCAGAAGCAGGGTACCTGAGGATAAGCTGATCTGGAGAGAAGCAGACAGATTGGGAGGCAGTCAGGGTCAGCTGGGGCCCCAGGCCAAGGGATCACCTTGGATCCCAACTGGACTTAAAGGTAACCCCTTGGTCCAACCTTAAAAGATGGGATCATAGACACACCTGTTAGGTCTAATTGACAAGGGCACAAACTATCACGTTCTATTTGAAATCTTGAGGCCTCTGAATTAATTTCCCTTTCAGCTCCCACCTGGCAGTGGACTTCTTCTGCCAGCCTTGAGTCCCCCTGAATCATCATTTGGGTCCCATCTTATCCCCCTGTCCCATCTACCCTCTACCTCTATTCCTCTGTCGGGTTAACTTCTACACATCCCTCAGATCACATGCATCTCAAACCTCACCTCCTCAGGGAAGCCTTCCAGGATGCCCCTGGACTGGGTCAAGTCCCCAGCTCTGCACTCATGCAAACGCTGTGCCCATTTGCTCTTCAGTGCACTCACCTTGGTGCACACCTGGACGTGTACCTTGGTTACTATGTAAGTGATGTCTGTCTGCCTGCTACACTGGACTGAGAGCTGGGAAAGCCATGAGATTAGAGACTGCCTGTTTTGGCTCCCAAGGTGTCTTCCATGCCTAGCACGGTGCTGGTATCCAGCAGTAGCTGAGCGAATGTTTGCAGAATGACTAAATGAACCACAGCTAGGAGCTCCTCAAAGACAGGGACCACATCGTCTTAAATTCTGTGTCCCCAAGATCCTAGCACACTGCTTGGCAATAAGAAGATGCTCAAAAACTTAAAATACGTACTTTCTCCTGGAAGTCTTCCCTGATCACCCCAGACACTGAGGGCATTTCCTCTCCTGCCATCCTCTGCACACCTGGCCTGAGGCTGTGCATTCTCTGTGCAGGTTGGCACCTCGCCTTCCCACTAGAGCGAAGACTTTTGAAAGCAGAGAGGAGGGACCCTCTGTCTCAGGCTTCCTATAGTATTTATCAAAGAGCATTGTAGGGACCCAGCTCACTGCCACTTCCATGCCTTTACTCACATGGTGCTCCCTAACTGACCACCCTCCATGGCTGGTATGGACATTGACTGTTCGTTTCTCTCACATTTTCTACTGTCCTGGCAACAGTCCCCCAGTAGATCTTTGGGAAGCCACAGGAAGATTTAAGTGAGGTGAACCCTTCTTCCTGCCAGTCAGCATATACCATCTCTCTGGCCACAGTAATTAGCTCAGGGCTGGGCAAGTGACCCAGTCAGAGCCAATGCAATACTTGCCAGGACTTCTGGAAGTGAAAAGCATTGTTTCTTTTCTGAAAGAAATACTGGTTGAAATTCTGATTTCCCTTGGAAGGTGTGGAGTGAGAGACTGAGGGTCAGCTTGGGAGCAGTCGTTTGGAGAACACATGGGGAGAGCCTCAAACTAATGGGCTGCAAGGATGGGGGTACCATGGGGAGCCTGAAGGAAATCTTGAATCCTCAGTGTGATGCTTTGAACTGCTGGAGCGAACTTTGCCTGAAGGCCCCCAACCTCTGGTCTCTTCCATAAAATGAGCAATATTTTCCCTTTATTGTTGAAACTCATTTGAGTTGGGTTTCCTCTTGTTTGAACATGCAAGACCCCTAATTGCTACGCAGCCCCTTTTCTTTCTATCCACTGATCCCACCTCCTCCCTGAAACCACAGGAAATCACAGGAATTGCTCCTCCTTCCACCTTACCTTCCAGCACAGTGAGGGCCAACGTCGGTGACGGCACAGTACAGGAGGCCCCTCAGGGTCATCGCTGAGGGGGGTACCTGCACAGTCCTCGTAGAAGAGGTGCAGATAGGAGCGGACCCCATACCACTTGCCATCTTCCACGTTGGGGCCTCGGCTGCAGCCACAGGGACGCTCGCAGCTTGGCATCCTGGGTTCCTGTGGGGTAGGCCAGGTGCAGTGGACAGAGGGAGGGGGCAGTGAGGGTTGCCCATGGTGACTCTCCAAGGCCCCCGGAATCTTTGTGCTACGTTCACCTCTCCACCCATTTTAGAGAGCTCACACTCACAGCAGAGCCTGTCCTTCTGGAATCCTGGTCTGAGTAGAGTGCGAATGGGCCAAGGCACTGAGTGCTTAGCCCACAGCCTTCGTAGGTGGCAATAAATTTGCATGTTTCCTGTGGAGGCCACCCAGTGGCTGGAACTGTGGGTTCTGGAGCCGGGACTGTCTGGATTGGAATCCAGGATCACCACTTCCCGGCTGTGTGATGTCAGACAAGTGCTTTCACCTCTCTAAGCCTCAGTTTCCTCATCTGTAAAACACAGCTGATAATCATACCTGCTTTATACAGTTTTGTGTCCGGTGCCAAGAAATGATAGCTTCTGTGACTATTATTACTGTAATTTCTTCATTATTATTTTATCCTGAACTTCTAGAGCCCCATGTCTAGAGTGAGAGCTTCTTATCCCCATCTCCTCTCCAAATCTCTTCCCCTTAATTTCCCGCCTTTCAAGGTATTCTGGGCTGAAAGTGTCACGGTTGACACTCGTCCAATCGGGTGGAGCTCCCCAAGCTGCAAGGTCCTAAAAGATCCCTCCCCAGGGCTGCCCCTCAGAAGGCAACAATCTCCAAGTCCCAAGGAATCTTGACTCCACAGAAGGTGAAAGTCAGGGGTCCTCAGGCTTAGGTGTTCTTAGGCTCAACATTAGATTTCTAAAGAAACCTATCTAAGGACTTTTCTTTTCACAAATGGAGACACTGAGGCCTAGGGAATGGAAGGTCCTTGTGTATCCAAACATCCTTAGGACTAAAAGCAAAGGGGGTGGGGGTTGCTGGGGAAGGACTGGGCTCCCCCCCATGCCATGATGGCCCTCAGTCCCTCTGAGCAGTTTCAAACAAAATGAAGCAATGTGCTTACACTGAAGGATAAGACAAATTTCTAGTCCCCTCTCATTTCCAGATGTGATCCTCAAATCCCTGTGGAGAAAGACTCACCAGCACACAAACACACAGCACAGAGAAACACACACACACACCAGAGACATACACGGATAGATGTACATACACACACACAACACCACAGACATATACAGACAGGCACACATATACCACACAGAGACACACAGAGCTAGACACACAGCACAAAGACACAGACACTCAGACACACCACACACACACACACACACACACACACACACAGCCACAGTGTGTGTTGGAGGTGGTTCTATGGACCCACACCAGCACACAGAAGTGCTGCGTTAAAGCCTGTCTATAAATCACAGCTCTCCACAGCCCTCACCCAAAACTCAGGGGAAAGAAGGGAAAAGGGGTAAGAGACAACACCCCCCACCCCCACTGACATACAATGGGGAAAGGCAGAGATCAAAAGCCAAAGACAGAAAGAAGAGGGCGAGTGGTGAGGTGAAGAGCCGGCGCTCGAGGGAATAGGGGAGGGGGAGGGGTGGGGCTCTGCAGAAGGTGTGGCCAGAGCGGGCACCGCCCCAGGAGATTTCAGCTTCCTCATCCCGGCCGGCGGGGCGGTGGGCATCAGTGCAAAGACCATTAACCGAAGATCCTAGGGGACGGGGCGGGGAGGGAGCTCAGGGATTATAGGCCAGGGTTAGCTCCTCCTCTCGTGCAGCTCACTGTCCCTCTCCTCCAAATATACATCACCCGATCCTGCTGGCATCGGAGCGGGAAGGTGACCTTGACGCTGCCTCCCCCTCGACCGGGTCCCTCCCCCTCCTTTTAGGGTTGCCGGGAGGCGGACTGGCGGTCTGGGGGAGGGTGGGAGAGGATGCTGAGAGCCCAGGACCAGGGTTGCCAAGGAACTGCTGGGGAGCTGTCCTTAGGCGGGATGGGGGAGGAGCTCCGTGAGAAGGGAGAGGGAAGAGGACGGAGCTACTGGGTCCGAGGGGTGGAGGCTGCGGCGAGGAGGCGAGCGGTGACAGCCACGAGGGCCCGAAGATGGGTGGAATCTCTCGTATTTATGGGGCCTCTCTCAGTTCTCCTTCCCAGACCCCCGGACCCGCGCACTGCAGCGTCCAGCGTAGCTCAGGCGGAAGGGACGCTGTCTTGGGGGGTGAGGCCAGAGAAATCAGGCCAACTTCCCCCGCCCCCACCGCACACTGTTTCTGAGCCGACCACCAGTTCCCCAGTTGAGATTAAGTGCATCCTTTCCCCTAGAGGGAAACTGAGGCAAAGAGGGGCGGGAATGGGTTTTCTGCAGAGGTGGGTGGGGTCTTGTCCTCTGAGGCCTCCTCCCAGCCTACCAACCCTGAAGTGTCTCCGGGCTTTGGGCTGGCGAGACCTCTGCCCCTGCTACTTCCCCGAGACCCTACCTCGCAAAGCCCGAGGCACACCAGGGCTGGGGCGCCGCCGTCCCGCCCGAGGCGGGACACGGCCGGGCTGGGGATGCGGCAGGGGTGGGGGTTCTCCAGATCCTGGGAGGAGGCGGGGTGGGGGTCGGGCCGAGCGTGGGGCAGGGCTGAGCTCACCTCTCCGTCCGCAGTCTCCGCCGAGCGGGAGCGGGAACGCGAGCAGAGCAGAAGCAGGTTGTGTTGGCGCCTGCGCCGCAGTTGGGGGGCGGGGGTGACACGGGTGGGGGGGCGCCGGCGCGCCCTGAGGGCTGGCTCTGCAGATTTCGGACCCCTGCAGGATTGCGAGCCCTGGTCCCCTTCCAAGAGTTCTCTTCTCTCTCTGAGACCCCAGGCCCCTCGCGGGGACCCCATCATATCCCTCGACCCCACCCCCTCATGCAGTCCCTCAAACTCCTCGTCTGACTGTCCCATCACTCCCTCAATCTCCCAACCCCCTGACTGAAGACCCTTGACTTCATTGAGCCTTCATTTCTGCACTGTATCCTCTGTTCCTCTCTGGGCCTCCATCCCCCTCATGAAGCCCTCACCCCAATGTACAAACGCTCACCTACTGGCTGCGCCCCCATCCTCTTCACAGACTCCTGGCTCTCTCGTTGAGCCCCACCTCTCTCCCGCCGGGTCCCTACCAGGAAGTCCCCTCCTGCCTCCATCAGGAGCCCCTTATCTGACTGCAGTCCTCACACTCTCACTGAGTCCCCCATCCTCTCTCCATTCTCTCCCTCTTCGAGCCCCTACCCCTTGCTGAGGATCAGCGCCCCTTATCTTGAGAAGGGAGCTGGGGTTGGAGAGAAGCTGCTGGGAGAGACAAGTCCTTTCCCTTCTGGAAGGATCCTCCCTTGTTCTCTCTCCCAACCTACCCCTAGCTCCGTCCTGGACAGTGTGTCCTCTGGCCCATCTCCCTGGAGAGCCAGCCCTTGCCAGGCAGCTGAGTCTACCTCATTCCTTGTCGTGTGCCCACCCACAGCCTTGGCTTTGTCCCACGTTCACTCTATGGGCTTGGCAAAGTCACCACACCTCTCCAAGCTTCTTCAGGCACCATTGTGCACACGGGCTTTCATGCCCTGAGTGTCCGTTCCGTCTCTCCTTGGGCTGTGGGCCGGGGACACAGGGATGCATAAACTCTGCAAGGTGGAGACACATCCTGTTCCTTCACTGTTGTACCCCCGAGCCTCACAGGGCCCTTGGCATTGAGCAGGCAGCTCAATAAACATCTACTGAACACAGACTAATAAAAACAGCGAATATATGATGCTGAGTGTGAGCAAAGTACTTCTCTAAGTGCTATATATGTACTACACCCATTTAACTGTGTGTGTGTGTGTGTGTGTGTGAGAGAGAGAGAGAGAGAGAGAGGGAGAGAGGAATTCCTAGAGCTCAAGACTGAAGTCCTCCCATGTGACAGGAGATGAACCTGAAGAGGCAGGCAGATGTGAGACCCTTCAGGGCCTCACAAGCCAAGGTAAGGAGTCTGGACTTCAACCCAAGAGTAGTAGGGAGCCATGGAAGCGTTGTAAAGAGGGGAGGGGTGTGATCTGATCTGCACTCTGAAAAGATCCCTCTGGCTGTCGATCCCTGGGAAGAACAGGATAAAAAGCCCAAGCGAGGTAGGAAAGAAATCCGTAAGGAGACTCCATGTCAGAGATGACGATGTCTTGGCCTAGTGGGCTTGCACAGAAATGAATGGATTCAAGAGTTGTTGCGGGGGAGGGGGGTAAAATGAAGTGCAGGAACAGCAAAAGATTGGAAACAACCTGCAGCAGTTTTAAAACATGGCTGCAAATTCCTTAGCACTTCTCCTGCAGCAAGGTGGGATCTAGGTACCCTCTTTTCGTATCTCGGGTGAGCTGAAGACTGCTTCAACCAACAGAGTATGGTGGAAGTGATGCTCTGACTTCCGAGGCCAGGACATAAAAGGACAGGCACTCCTCCTGGAACTCTAGCTCTTGGAGACCTGAGGTGCTAATGCAAGAAGTCTGCCTGCCTTGAGGCTGCCATGCTAAAAGAAAGCCAAAATGACATGGAGAACCCACAGAAGTCACCACCCTCCCAACTGAGCTTGGCCTTTGAGTCATCCCAGTTCCAGCATCAGACAAGTGAACAGAGAAGCAACCAGATGATTCTACTCCACATCTGTGAGAATCAGCTTCAGCTCCGATGATATGAGAGAGGGGATGGCTGAGGTTGGGGAGGTGATGGGAAGGGATGAGGTCAAATGTATAGGTAGATGGTCTGGCATTGAGCCAGCAGCATAGGAAGGATCCAGTACCCTCTGAGACCCGGGCAAGGAGAGGAGGAGGGCCACCAAGAAGAGATGCAGGTTGGTGTTTGTGAGCTGAACTCTGGAGTTAGACAGATCCAGATTTGAATCCCTGGTTCTGCCACTCTGTGCTTACATGACGTCAATGCTCTGAGCCTCAGTTTCCCTAACTGTAAAATGGAGATAATATCAGCAATTGTGTCTCAAAGGGGTTATAAGAGTGAAATGAGGTGTGTATATAAAACACTTAGCAAAGCACCCGGAACAGAATAAGAACTCAATTCACTATTGTCATCGTTACTACTATTATTGTTACTACTATTTTTATTGTTTATGGGTGAGGAGGGTAGGAAGTTGAGTGACAGAAAACGTATTAAATTGAATGTTCTTGAGGAAAACAAGAAGCATTATCAATTAAGAAAGAGGAAGGTTTAGGGGGGGTATAGCTCCAGGGTAGAGCATTTGACCACCAAAATAGAAAGGTTTTAGTTCAACACCCTTTCAAAGGGTGGTGAAGCAGACACAAAGGCCACATATTCTATGATTCCATATATATGAAATACCCAGACTCAGAAAATCCATAAAGACAGAAGGCAGACTAGCAGTTCCCGGGGCTGCGTTAAGGGAGGAATGGGGAGTGACGGCTTAACGGGCTTCCTTTTGGGGTGATGAAGGTGTTCCAGCACTAGATGGGGGTGATAGTTGCATAACATTATGAATGTACCAAATGTTGCTAATGATCAATTTCATGTTACGTATATTTTACCATAATTTTTTAAAGAGTGGTAAAGCTTTGGAACACTCAGTAATAATGATGATGAGGATGGTGATGGATATCACTTATTGAGAATTTATTATGTGCCAGGATAATTTGACTTCTCAATAATCTTATGAGATAGGAGCTCTGATAATCCCCATTTTACAGATGACAAACCCTGGGTTTGGGAAGGTAAGTCACTTGCCCAAGGCCTGCCACAATGTGACAGAAGCTGAATTTGCTCTGATGGCTCTGAGGCCATGATCTGTGGAGACAGGGGTCTGCATAGCTGTGATTTTTTTTTGGCAGTGTCAGGAGACCTGGGAGAGAAGAAGAAGGCTTCTGGTACCCCAGCTCCTGGTGAGGCAGAGGAGAGGGTGATGGGTGATGCAGAGAGCAAGGGAGAGAGCAGTTCCCATGATGGACCTCACGATGGATCCTGGCTTGTTGGGGAAGGATGCCAAGGCAGCCCAGGAGGGGAGCAGATGGATCTGGAGAAGACTCAGGGAATCCAGACTGAAGAGCTCAATGCAGTCTAAAAATAAGTGGATGGGAAGGAAGGTAGTCTGAGGTCAGAATGTGGGATCCTGTAGTTAAAGATTTTAGATGTGCAAACTCGTAAGAGATGAGGTCTAAGCCAGTACCATCCAATAGAAGTTTCTGCAAAGATGGAAGTGTTCTATATCTGCGTTGCCTATACTGGCGCCACTCGCCACATTTGGCTATTAAGCATTTGAAATGTGGCTAGAGGGACTTCCCTGGGGGTCCAGTGGTTAAGACTCTGGGCTCCCAATGTAGGGGGCACGGGTTCAATCCCTGGTCGGGGAACTAGGATCCCTCATGCCACACAGCGTGGCCAAAAAAAAAAAAAGAAAAGAAAAGAAAAAGAAAGAAATGTGGCTATTGCAACTAAGGAACCGAATTCTAAATTTTATATAATTTTAATTACTCTAAATTTAATTTGAAATAGCCACATGTGACTAGGGGGTCACCATATTGGTCAACCAAGTGTCAGTGGTACAAATCTTGTTGCCAGGGCCCTACTTTGGGCATGACTACTGCCATCTCAGACCCCCACATCCATCCCCATCCCCCCAGTGCTTTTGCCCTGCCCCTAGTGGTCTCTTCTCTACATGGCAGCCACGATGATCCTTTAAACTGTGAGTCAGATTCTCTCATTCCTCTGCTCAAAACCCTCCATGGCATCTCATCTTACTCCAGGTAAAAGGGAAAGACTGGTGGGTTAAAGATGGCCACAAGGGACTTCCCTGGTGGCGCAGTGGTTGAGAGTCCGCTTGCCGATGCAGGGGACACGGGTTCGCACCCTGGTCCGGGAAGATCCCACATGCCGCGGAGCGGCTAGGCTCGTGAGCCATGGCCGCTGAGCCTGCCCGTCCGGAGCCTGTGCTCCGCAACGGGAGAGGCCACAGCAATGAGAGACCCGCGTACCGCAAAAAAAAAAAAAAAAAAAAAAAAAAAGATGGCCACACACTCTTTGTCACTCTGCTCCTCCTCATCTGAGCTGACCCAGCAACGGCTTTAACCAATAGAATGGGGTGAAAGTAATGCTCTGCCAGCTCTGGACCTGGCTTTCAAGAGGACCAGCTTTCCCCGCACTGTGGAACACTCACTTGTGGAATTCTCTCTCTTGGACCCCAGTCCCCATGCAGAAGCAGCCCGGGACACACGGAGAGGCCACATGTAGATGCTCCAGTCGACAGCCCCAGCCAAACTTGCGGCTCACGGCTAGCACCAGCTATTGTATTGGGCAGCATCATGTGAGTGAGTCATCTTGAATGTTCCAGCCCACTTGAGCCCCCAGGTGACATCACATGAACAGAAGACCCATCCCACTGAATCCCATAAACCCACAGAATCTTGCAAGACAATAAAATGGTGTTGTTATAAGGTATACGTTGTGAGATTGTTCGCTATGCAGCAGTAGGTATGCTAAACCAGTCCTTACTGTGGCCTCTAATTGCCCTTCCCCCACAACCTTACTTCCCTCCTTGATCTCATCTCTTCCTTTCCCTCACTTGCTGGACTCCAGCCACACTGGCCCCCTTGCTTTTCTTTGAATGAACACAGCACAGTGGGCAAACTCCTACCTCAAGGCTTTGGAGCCTTTGCACGTGTTTGCTTCTCTGCCTCTCTTTCTTTTCTCTAGATATCTGTATAGCTAGTTTCTGGCTTTATTCAGATCTCTGCCCATATGTCACCTTATCAAAGAGGTTTTATTGCATCACTGTGATAGAGACATACACTGCTCACCAAATTTCTATGTGCTTCACACTGGAGGTTAGACAAAGCCATAGGATTTGTTCTGGCCAATGAGCCATGAGCAGAGTGAGTGATGCATGTCACTTCTGGGCCAAAGCATTTGTTCTGGTTGTTATTATATAACAAACCAACCCAAAACTTAGTGACTTAAAACAACAATGATCATTATTTTGCTCACAAATCTGCAACTGGCAGGCCTCAGTGGGAAGTCTGCACCACTTAGCATCGCCTGGGGTGACTTGACTGGGGGCTGGAAAGAGCCACTCCCAGGATGGCTTGCTGACATTGCTGGCAAGCTGGTAATGGCTGCCAGGTGGGAGCTCACCTGTGTCTGAGGACCGGGGGCCTCAGTTCTTCTCCTTGTAGGACTTTGCACAGTTTCTCCAGCTTCCTTGCAGCCTGGTGGCTGGATCCCAAGAATGAGTATTCCAGGAAAGAAGAGGTGAGAGCTGCAAGTTTCTCAAGGCTAGAGTCTAGAAGGTGGCTCAGTGTCACTTCTACTGTATTCTTTCAGTCACAGAGGCCAGATTTAAGAAGAGGAGACATATCCCCACTCTCAGTAGGAGAAATGTTAAATAATGTGGGGGCCGTGTTTTAGAACCGCTAGACCATTTAAGAGCTGGTGCATGACCCTCCAGTTATCTTTCCTCCTGCCGTGACGATTGTGGAGGCTACATGTTGACATGGTAGCATCAGAAGATGGAGGTAGACGGGATTGCTGAGTCTCAGTGGAGAAAGCTGCTTTGGAGAGTCACAATATCAGAATATGTTTAAGTAAAAAATAAGCCTTTACTATGTCAACCTGCTGATATTTCAGAGTTAATTTGTTACTATGTCATAGTCCAGCCTATTCTGACTGATTAAGAAATTGGTACCAGAAGTAGGGTACTTACCAAAACCAAACTGTGTGTCACTGCCTTAGTGGTTGGGGCCACAGGCGGGGGAGCTGGCAATCCTTGTTCTACAGAACCAAAACATTTAGTAACACTTTTACTGCAGTAACTTGGGAAGCTGACTACAGGGGTGCCTTTGGCTGCATTTATTTGAATATTCAAGAGTGAGATGAGCTCAGAAGAGAATGGGCTGGGCTTCCCTGGTGGAGCAGTGGTTAAGAATCCGCCTGCCAATGCAGGGGACACGGGTTCGAGCCTTCGTCCAGGAAGATCCCACATGCCGCGGAGCAACTAAGCCCATACACCACAACTACTGAGCCTGCACTCTAGAGCCCATGAACCACAACTACTGAGCCCACGTGCCACAGCTGCTGAGCCCGCGTGCCACAACTACTGAAGCCCGTGCGCCTAGAGCCTGTGCTCTGCAACAAGAGAAGCCACCACAATGAGAAGCCCTCGTGCCGCAACAAAGAGTAGCCTCCAGTCTCAGCAACTAGAGGAAACCCACATGCAGCAGTGAAGACCCAATGCAGCCAGAAATTAAATAATTGAATAAATAAATAAATTTATATAAGAGAAAGTGCCATCTATTTTTAAAAAAAGAAGAGAATAGGCTGATTTGCAAGCAGAAATAAAAGGAAACAGAGTTCAGAAATTTAGATTCTTGCAGAGTTGGAAAATTCTAATGCTTCTAGACCCCAAATGGAAAGAAATGAGCTTTAAAGAGGTGTTGAGCACAGTAGAATCTATTAATTCATTAAAATGTTTCAGGGCATAGATTAAGTTAAGGGCCTTCTCACCCATTTAAAAAAACTTCTCTGTTGATTAAAGTATCTTGGACTAAAGTTAATTAGAGTAAGAGATTGAATTTTTCTTTTTTTTTTTTAAGAGATTGAATTTTAAAAGTGTTTGGATGAACATACTCTGTAAAACTTCTCCGATGGACAACATGGTTGAGGGCCAAGATCATATAAAGGGTGTGGCTTTACCACCTAATTATTCCTGAGAGCTGCCATTCAATCAAGAGAGCTCTTTGGAAACAGAGACACAGACGTAGAGAACAAACGTATGGATACCAAGGGGTTGGGGGGGTGGGGGTGGGATGAACTGGGAGATTGGGATTGACACTATGTATGAAGCAGATAACTAATGAACCTACTGTATAGCACAGGGAACTCTACTCAGTGCTCTGTGGTGACCTAAATGAGCAGGAAATCCAAAAAAGAGGGGATATATGTACACATATAGCTGATTCACTTTGTTGTACAGTATAAACACACTATTGTAAAGCAACTATACTCCAATAAGAATAAATAAAATAAAGTAAAATAGGTAATCAACAAGGAACTACTGTATAACAAGGGAGGTCTACTCAACAGTCTGTAATAACCTATATAAGAAAAGAATCCTAAGATGAATATATATATATATGTATATGTATAAGTGAAAAAGATTCTCACAAACATTGTATATCACTGCTACTCCAATAAAAAAGATACACACAGGGCTTTCCTGGTGGCGCAGTGGTTGAGAGTTCGCCTGCCGATGCAGGGGACGTGGGTTCGTGCCCCGGTCTGGGAAGATCCCACATGCCGCGGAGCGGCTGGGCCCGTGAGCCACGGCCTCTGAGTCTGCGCGCCCGGAGCCTGTGCTCCGCAACAGGAGAGGCCACAGCAGTGAGAGGCCCGCGTACCGCAAACACTGCTACTCCAATAAAAACTAAAAATTAAATTTAAAAAAATCCAAACACATACAGACTTCCCTGGTGAGCCAGTGGGTAAGGCTCCGCACTCCCAACGCAGAGGGCCTGTGTTCAATCCCTGGTTGGGAAACTAAATCCCACATGCATGCCACAACTAAGAGTCCGCATTCCACAACTAAAAATCCTGCATGCTGCCACTAAAAGATTGCACGTGCTGCAACTAAGACCCAGCGCAGCCAAAATAAACAAATAAATAAATAAATATTTTTTAAAAACCCCACACAAGCCCCCCTCCAAAAAAAAAGAGCTCTTTGGGGTAAGAAAGAGAAACAAAGCAAACCTAAGGACTATGTGTTGAAACATACTGTGGGTATGGTTTTGTACATGAAACTGGCTATCGTCAAATGGATAAGAAGCCTAAGTGGTTTTTTTTTTTTAAGATTTATTTATTATTTATTTATTTTTATTTATTTTTGGCTGTGTCAGGTTTTTAGTTATGGCATGCAGCATCTTCATTGAGGCATGCGGGAATCTTTCGATGCGGTGTGAGGACTTCTCTCTAGTTGTGGCGTGCAGACTCCAGGGTCCGTGGGCTCTGTAGTTGTGGCACATGGGCTTAGCTGCCCCGCGGCATGTGGGATCTTAGTTCCCTGGCCAGGAATCGAACCCGCGTCCCCCGCATTATAAGGCAGATTCTTCACCACTGGACCACCAGGGAAGTCCTGAAGCCTAAGTTTTTGAGTTAACTGTCTGCCGAAAAAAATCACAAGCCTGGGATAAAAAGCCCATGACTGTTCAAATCCCAAAATAATCCTAGGAACCTATATCCATTAGCATGGCTACTATCAAAAAAAAAACAAAAGCAAAACCAGAAAATGACAAGGGTTGGCGAGGATGTGGAGGAACTGGAACCCTTATGCAATGTTGGTGAGAATGTAAAGTGGTGTAGCTGCTATGGAAAACGGTATGGCAATAATTTGAAAATTAAAAATAGAATTACCCTATGATCTAGCAACTCCACTTCTGGATATATGCCTAAAAGAACTGAAAGCAGGGTGTCTTGAAGGGGTATTTGCACACCCGTTCATAGCAGTAGCCAAAAGGAGGAAGCAACCCACGTGCCTGTCCACGAATGAATGGATAAACAAAATGTGGTATATGCATACAATGGAATATTATTCAGTCTTAAAAAAGAAGAAAGTTCTGACACATGCTACAACATGGATGAACCTTGAGGACATTTTGTTAAGTGAAGTAAACCAGTCACAAAAAGACAAATACTGTATGATTCCACTTATATGAGGTACGTAGTCAAATTCATAGATTCGGAAAGGAGAATGGTGGTTGCCTGGGGCTGGAGAGAGGGGTAAATGGGCAGTTATCGGATTCCTGAGCAGAGAGTTTTAGTTTTGACAGTGGTGGTGGTTACTCAACAATGTGGCTACTTAATGCCACTGAGCAGTACACCTAAAAAATGATTAAGATGGTAAATTTTATGTTATGTATATCTTACCACAATTTTTGTTAAAATATCAAAATGTTAAAAAAAAAAAAAAAAAGATCCTAGGGTCCCCAACAGCTTATAGGCAGGAAGTGAACTGAAAAAACCTGTGGACCTCCCAAGGGTCACAAGGCAGCTCTGGACCTTTTTGTCTTCCAGTCCATTCCTTGTTCTTTCCCTGCTCTGGAGAGCTGACCCCTGGAGGCTGCATTTCACAGCCTCCCTTGCCAGCTGGCCTCCAGCTGAGCTCAGCCAATGGGAGGCAGAGGTGGGTGGGAAAAAGGGAGAAGCTAGGGTTTTTCTGCCCTTCCTCTCCTGGCTTTCCTAGCCTCTCTTGACTGATGCAACCACCTCGTCTGAAATAGTAGCCTCTCCTCATACTTTACCACCTTCATTACATGACATTATTGTATAGATTTATCAGTTTCTTGATTGTGTGTTTCCATCCACTGGAGTGTAAGCTCCATGAAGGCAGGGATTATGTCTGTTTTGCTCATTGATGAATTCCCAGTTCTTAGGACAGTGCCTGGCACAGAGTAGGCACTCAGTAAAGATCTGTTGAAAGAGTGAATAAATTTAGTAGTTGACTCAAACACACACAAGAGAACAGGGAAAGTGCCTGATAGGTATTCATAATCTGAAATAAAAGCCAGAGATGTCAGGTAGCTTCTTTAAGTGTTACAGCAAATCATCCACTGACTCAAACCCAGGCTTCTTGCCATTCTGGGTTTGTATCCAGGTCTCCAAAGAGATTCCTTGGTCTCAGATTTTTTTGGAGGAGAAAAAGCAGAACTTGACATTCATTTAGTTAGTAGGAAACCCTGAAAACAATTGAGGGTGAGAAATTGGGTTGCTAAGAAACCTCTGAGGAAGGGGGAGAGTATTGATGTTCATTGCTAGGCAACCTGGAAGAAGCTAGACAGGCAGGTTCCATAGGCTTCTGGAAAGCCAGGCTGGATATGCTCTTAAACACTTCTAGCCCAACCACCTAACTGTACAGATGGGGAAACTGAGTCCTCAAAAGGCAAAGTGATTAGCCCAAAGTCCCTCCAATTTCTCAAGAAGAGCAAAGACAAATGGCACGATAGGGCATTTTCACTGGGTAGAGCTGATAGCTGAAGAAGAGTCTATAAGACAGTAGTCAACCGCAAAGAGCCTTGAATGCCAGGCCACGAACTTTAGACTTTATCCTGAAGGTGATAGGGAACCACTGAAAAGTTTGCAGCAGTGGTCAGATTTATGTGTTCAGATGATCCCTTGAGCTGCAGTCTGGAGACCCAGGATAAAGTCTAAATGCCTTCAAGGCCCTTCAGGCTCTTGCCAGTCTATCTCCTCTCTCCTCCCAACCCCTCCAGCCACAACCGACTTCCTTCCATGTCAGCCTCTCTTGCCGAGTTTCCCACTTGCTCTCACTGGTGTCTGGAAAGCTTCATCCTTCCCCCGTACCTGCCTCATCCTACTATTCTAGTTTTAATTGCTGCATAACAAACTGTCCCCAAAACTGAATAGTGCAAATAACTGTCATTTCATTTTGCTCATGGACTCTGTGGGTCAGGAATTCAGGCAGCGCAAGAGGGGGCAGTTTGTCTCCGTTCCATGGTGGCCGAGCCTCACCTGGGAAGACTTGAATGACTAGGGGATGGAATCCTCTGAAGGCTTCTTCACTCACGTGTCTGGAGCCTTGGCAGTGCCTGTATTACCTGGAGCACCTGCGTGTGGTCCCTCCACGTGTTTTGGGGTTTCTTGATCATGTGACAGTCTTAGGGTTGTTGGACTTCTTAGGGTGGTTCAGTGTGACCTAGCCTTGGAAACCTACAGCCTCATTCCTGCATTCTAGTAGTTACAAGTAGATCACGAAGACCAGCCCAGATTCAAGAGGGAGGAAATTTATGGGAGGAATGTCAAAGAACTTGTAGCCGTGTCCTAAAACCACAACAATGCACTGAGGTCTCAGTCACAGCTTAAACATCACCTCCTCCAGGAGGTGACCTGACCACACCCTGCTCCATGTCTGGATTAAGGGCCTCCTCTGTGTCCCCCCAGCCCCACTGTCCATCTCCATCAATGTATTTCCACCCCTGTGTTTATGGGTCTTTCTGCTCCCCAGACCTGAGGATTCAGTGAGGATGGACCATGTCTGTTTTTTTTCACCTTTGTACACCCAGCACCTAGCACAGAGCGTGGCAAAGCAGGCCCTTAATAAATGTTTGTTGCATTGGTGAGCAAATGAGTGATTGAATGAGCTAAGGCATGGAGCCCAGTGCAGAGGCCATTCCTTCCTCATGAAGCTTACATACTAATTGGAGAGATACATACAAAATAAAACTTTATATGATAAATGCCAGATAGTGATAAATGCTATTATGAAAAATAAAGCAAAGTAAGGGGATAGCGTAAGGGGAGGTGATACTTTATATGAACTGTCAGGGAAGACTTTTTGAGTTAGTGACACTGGAGCTGAGACCTGAAGGAAGTGAGAGAGCAAGCCTGGGAGAAAAGCATTTCAAGCAGAATGAACAGCATGTGCAAAGGGCCTGTAGTGGGTGTGTGCTTGGCAGTTTTGAGGAACAGCAAGGAAGCCAGGGTGGCTGGAGCATGGTGAGAGAAGGACAAAGTAGCAAGGATGAGTCCCAGGGTGGGCCACATGCCAGATCACACAGGGTTTCACAGGCCTTGTTGAGGACTTTTGCTTTTAGTCTGAATGAGATGGGGGCCATTGGAGAGTTTCGAGCAGAGACGGTATATGGTCTGATTTATAGCTTAAACACATTCCTCTGGCTGCTCTGTGGGTAACAAGACTGAATGGGGCAAAGGAGAAAGCAAGGAATTCAGCGAGGTGGCTGAATTCAGCGAGGTAAAGGATACTGGGCAAGAGATGATGGGGGCCAGGACCAGGAGGGTGGCCATGGAAAAGGTGAGAGGTGATAGGACACAGGACACATTTTGAAGATAGAACCAATAGGCTATAAGGGATATGAAGCTATGAGGAAAAGAAGAGTCAAGTTTGCTGGCCTTGAAAGGCCAACTAAAGTAATATGTGAAGAAGTGAAGATGTGGGTGGGGGAGCAGGCTTGGGAGGATTGGGGAAACACACTTCATTTTTAGACATGCCAAGTTTCAGGTGCCAATTAGATATCCCAGTGAAGACGACAAGAAGGCGGCTAAACATAATGAGTCTGGCAGTGTCGGGATGGAGCTATAAGCTTAAGAAGCTACGGCTATGATAAGCAGAATTCTAAGATGGCCCCCAAGATTCCCACTCCCTGGTGTGCGTGCCCAACATAACCTCTTCCTCTCTGTGTGGGTAAGACCCGGGAGCATGATGGATGTCACTCTTGTGATTAGCTTACATTATCGGCAAGGGTGAAGGGACTTCATAAATGTGATCAAGGTAAATGTGATTAAATTAGTTGATATTTAGTGAATCAAAAGGACCATTTCCCTGGGTGAGCCCTTTAAAAGAAAGCCTTCCTTGAGCCAAGTGACTTGAAGGTGCAGAAAGATTCTCCTGCTGCTCCTTGACAAAATAAGCCTCCACACTGATAGAGGGCCTGTGAAGAAAATAACTGAGTGGCTTTTAGGAATCCAGAGTGGTACCAGCTGACAGCCAGGAAGAAAATGGGGGCCTCAGTCCTTTAACCACAAGGAACTGAGTTCAGCCCGCCACCCCGTGATTCTGCAAGAGGACACTGAGCTCCAGAAAGGAATGCAGCCCAGACAACAGCGTGACTGCAGCTTTGAGAGATCCTGAGCAAAGAACCCAGGATTCTCTGCTGGGCATGCCTGGACTCTGGGCCCACAGAGATTATGAAATAATAAATGCATGCTGCTTTAAGCGGTTAACTTTGTGGCGTTTCATTACATAGGAATAGATGGCCAATACATCAGCGTATAGGCGTTTTTAAAGCCCTGGAACCAAGATAGCTCAAATAGCCCCGGCCAGGAACCTGACCCAGAGATGAATCCGAGAGCATGAATGGAGGGGGATTAGAGTGGGACACACCCTGCAACCTCTCCACCGCGCGCCCGCAATGCTTCCTACTCCTCTCAGCCACTAGGCGTCCCCAAAGTCCACATAAGCAGGTCTCGCCCCCACCTTTCACAGGTCAGAATCCATTTCCTTCAGAAATGGAAGGAAACAAAATAGCAATAAATGGTCTCACTTCTATTCGTATTTCCTCCTCCCCCACATCACCCGGGGGAAACTAAGGCCTACGAAGGGAGGCGCTTGCCCAAGGGCCGCAGTACTCTAGCACCGTCTCGGGCCTGGCGTTTTACACGCCCCCTGCCCTCTCCCTCCCAGGGCATCGTGAAGGGCAAACACAGACTTTTAGCCTTTCTCTCCAGCTTAGGCCAGGGGAGGGACTGCGAATGAGAATGGCGTCAGCAGAGGGCCCTGAGTGACTTGTGGGCTGAGGCCGGAGTTTCTAATTGAGGCCGACTGGAAAGGGTGGAAAGCGTGCAGCCCCGAGGTTGGGGCTGGCAGTGTTGGTGGAAACGAGACTCCTCCTGAGGGAGTGGGTATCAGAGGTGCCCAGCTGCAACTGCTGGGCCAGTGATCCCCTTCCCTTTGTCCAGCCCCTTCCACCATCCGCTGCAGAATGGGTTGTCCAGAAGCAGACACGGAGACTGAGTTTGGGGTGCAAGATATTTATTAGGGATAAACACCTGTGAAAAGAAGAGGGAGGAGACAGAATTGGGTTCAGGAAGCCAAACTGCGCTGCTGACCAGGCAAAGCCTCAGCCACCCTGGAGGGGCCCTGGGGTGAGGACCTGGTGGGGTGGGGGGCAGGTACTCCCTGTGTCTGTCCCACCTTGCACTGAAGTGGCAGGCTTTTACACCTGTGCTCATTCGGACACCAGATGCAGGCTGCCCTGGGTGAAGTGGCTCTCTTCCACCTTTTCTTTCTTAAAGGTTTTGTTTTGATTTGTGGTCAATCTCGCTTCCAATCAGAGGCCAAGAGGAAGCGCTCACTGTAACTCCTGAGGCCCCAAGCCCCCTTTCTATAGGTGCCCAGCCCTCCCAAACCTGCTTTAGTCCTCTTTTAAAGCATCTATGGGTATCCCAGTCCCCAAATACCCTCTGTGAATGAGACTTGCACACTTGGCCTTGGTTCTTACTGGGGAAACAGGCTTTGTCCAACCTTAGGAATTCATTGAATCTGGTAGAGGAAGAATTAGGCGGACAGGTGTAGGGGGACAAAGTTTTGAAAAGCCTTCATCTCAGTTCCCAAAACACACTGGTAAGAATCTCATGGGCAGGAATCACTGTGGCTTCTGCTGCTGTTCTTCAGTCATTCAAAACATCTACACTGGGGGCCAGTTACGTGCTAGGCATGGGGACGAACCCCACTACTCCACACCCTGAACCGCCAGCCTAACACCATCTGCAGATTCAAACAGGGAGGGAGAGGCAAGTACCCTGAAGTAACACTTCACCAGGAGACGGAAACCAAAATTTGGGGCCCTGACCTTGGCTGCTTGAAGCCCCTTTACAAGTTGCTTCTGCACCTTGACCCTAAGTTTCCTCCTCTGGACAATGGAATAACACAATTTATGGAGGACCACGTTAAATGCTTCTCACCTCGAACTTCATTTTACCCTGTGAAGCAGGTATTATCATCCCTGCGTTACACATGTGGAAAGAAGAGTCAGGGTGAAGTTAACATGCTCAAGGTCACACAGGTGCTCAGTGGTGGTACCAGGCTCAACCCTGATTCTTAATCTTAAGGGCAGGGTCAAACTGGCCCCCTTGGGCTAGGTGTGCCTGCACACGTGTTTCACTTGGTCCACAAGGATTTAAAAATATTTCACTCAGCTTTCATTTTGAAATTGAGATGTTCACAGAAACATCCAGATTGCCATCTTCTCTTGAAAAATCTAGCCCCCTGGCCACAGTGGGCTGCATTCCCACAGGGTCACAACCGGCAGGAAGTGAGCAGTTGCTCCCTTTGAAGTGGGTCATGAAGCCAGTGTCCACCCAGACTCTCTCATTCATGTCACCTGCCTGGCCTCTGCAGGGATGAGTCTGCCATCCTTAATGAAGACCAGGAGTCCTGAGATAGAGGGAGCAGAGAGGCCTAGAGGGGCCAGGTGCCTCCTTGCCCTGGAACCCCCAGCTCTTCCTGCATGGTGCTAAGTCACATGGACTTGAATCTGCCAAACTGTTTGGGGAGGGTTGAGGAAAGGCAAAGACATGTAGAAGCACAGGGCGAGATGGGGCAAATACACTTTATTCAGTCCTGGCAGAAGTCCTGCTGTGGGTGCCAGTGCCCCCTCCCCTCAGCTATGAGACTAGTTCTCCAAGACCACAGACAGTGACATCTCTTCACTCACATGACGTTTTCTGGGATTTTTCATTGTCTTTTTTGTTGTTGTTTTTCTTAAAAAAAAAAAAAAAAAGAGAGAGAGAGAAAAAGAGAGAAAGAGAGCGCGCGCAAAAAGGCCCAGAGCCGGAGCACCAAGCTTAAAGGAGGCAGCTGGTGGCTTTGTCAGCGACGGGAACGCGTGGGGCAGAGACCTGCAGAGACCCTGGGCAGGGGTCCCGGAGGACTCTGGGACCGTTTGTTCCTGAGATTTGTGTGTGTGAATGAGAGTGTGTGCACACCCAGGAGGGTGAACACACGCCGGTGAGATACAGGTAGTGAGGGCAAATGGGGCGTGGGGAGGCCGGAGGGGCGGGGCTTGAGCGGGGAGCTGGAGTAACAGGGGTAACAGCATCAGGGGCAGGGTTTCCGAGGGCACCCGAACTGGATGCAGCAGCGCTAGGCGCAAACGGCCCAAGACTACTCTGACCCTCCCTTCAGTCTCACTGGCCCAGTCGATGGTCTCTCTGAAGCCAGCTGCTGAAAAGTGGGGCTCTTCTTGCCACTTCATCTGCTATTACGCCTCAGTCTCAACCCCCTAGTACCAACGTGTCTCAGTTTCTCCCACTGAATACTGTAGGCAGAGGGACCTGGATGACAGGAAGGGGCGGTGGGCTTAGGAAGGAGCCCAGGCTGAGAGTGTGCCCTGAGGTGATAAGGGCACTTGGGGGGGGGGCGTGTGAAGCATAAGGACCCTGTCCCCAAACAAACTGTTACGTGTCTTGGTTCTGAGTTTTCTTTTTCTCTCCTGAAGGATTTCCAGAGAAAGACCCTGCCCCCAATTCCCAGGTGGGGGAAAGAAAGGTAGGCTTCTTGGAACCAAAACAAGCTGTAGAGGCAGTCATGCAGTCGGTGAGGGGTGGGTGCACGTGGGTTGGGCGATCCCGTAAGGGAAAAGGGGCTATGCCACTTGGGAGTTCCAAGCTCCACACCAACCCTTCCGGGCCGGCTAGTCTCTTTCTCCCCCTTCCGAGTGCTCCTCCCATTTAAGGCAGTGACGCCCCGTCGGGTTGAACGGAAGCCGTGGCTCCTGGATCAAAAGATTTCTCAGGATCGCTCTATATCCGCCCCCCTTCTTCCTGGATCTGACAGGGGCGTGAGGTTCGACTGGGACCAGCTCCCTCCTCCCAAGAAGCATTAAGCATGCGCGAGAAGGGGGCGGATCCCAGTGTTCCCGGGGAAAAGGAACGGGCCCCTCCCCCTCCCTGGGAGGGAGGGGCAAGGGAGGAGGGCGCGGGGCCGCCCAGCTGCAGCGCCCCCCCAAACAAGACAGGAGGCGGGCCAGGCTAAGGCGGAGGGAGTCCGGAGCAAGGGCAGGGGCGTGTCCTCCGGCCGTGAGGAAGGGCGTGTGCAAAATGGGGGAGGGGTACAGGTCTCTTGGAGAGGACGGGAGGTGTATCGGAGGGGGGGCTGGCTGCTGGTGGCTGTGCGGGAGGGGGTAAGATGGGGAGGGGCTTGGATGTCGGAGAAAGGGTGGGGGTTGGGCTGCCTTGGGGTGTGTCTGCGGGGGAAGGGCATGTCTGGATTTGAAGGGGGTTGGGCACGTCTAGGAGGGGGGAGGCTGTGCGGGAGATGGGATGCCAGCCTCGGCCTCCGAGGGGCCCCAATACCTGATTCCTGTATGTAAACAGCTGGTTTAGGGGGCGTGCGCGCCCCGCTGACGGTGGGCTCAGTAGGTGAAAACCAGGTCGGCGATGCTAGACGGGCGCCAGTCCCCTGCGATCATCTCGGTAACCTCGGGGGTGCAGTAGTCCGGGAACTCGAAGTGCGACGTGCCCGAGGGGGGCGGCAGGTCTGGGTCGCGGTCCAGGGCGCTGCAGTCTAGGCCGGCAGGACCGGGGGGCAGTCTGGACAGAAAGCCCAGCGGCTCCTCCCCCGACGCCACCGTCTCCTCTTCGCCTTCCTCCGTCGCCGCCGCCTCCTCCTCCTCTTCCTCCGGCTCCTCGTCCTCCGACGGAGTCGGGGAGGCGGCGGTGACAGCCGCCCCCTCGCCCGACGGCCCCTGGGAACGCTCCGCTTGTCCCCGGGCGGCCCGCCCCGCCGGGACCATCCTCCACAGCTCCCGCCCAGGGGTCTCGACCAGGCGCACTTCCAGCAGCTCCTCGTCGTCGTCCTCGTCGTCGTCCTCGGGCGCCGCCGCGCCGCCCCCCAAAGGCCCTCCAGCCGCTCGGCGGCCCCCGCGGCTAGGCAGCTGCGACCCGGGCTTGAGCCGGCTGCCGCCGCCGCCGGGGGGGCGGGGCCGCGCCTTGGCGGGCGCCCCCTTGCTCTTTTTGCGCGGCCGGTACTTGTAGTCCGGGTAATCCGCCATGTGCTTGAGGCGCAGCCGCTCCGCCTCCCGCACGAACGGGATCTTCTCCGAGTCCTGCAGCAGCTGCCAGCGGCGGCCCAGGCGCTTGGAGATCTCGGCGTTGTGCATGTCGGGCCACTGGTCCATGATCTTCCGCCGTTCGTGCTGCGACCACACCATGAACGCGTTCATCGGTCTCTTAATGTGGCCGCTCGGGGTCTTGCACCAGCCGGGCTCACGCGCCCCCTCCTCGGCCGGCCCGGGCCCCGGGGGCGGCGGCCCGCCGTCCCGCTTGGCCCTCGCGCCCCTCTGCTGCACCATCGCGCCTGGGCCCGGGGCCGCTAGACGCCGCCGGGGGCCGTCCGCATCCTCAGCGGCTGGGGGTGGGGGAGGAGGCAGCAGCGACGGAGGGGCGGCCCCGCCCTGCAGCTCGGCCCGGCCCCCGCGAGCTGGGGAGCGAGAAGCTGGGCGCTCGGGCCCAACGGACGGCGGGGGGAGAAGGTCAGCGGCGCGGTCTCAGGCGGGTTCGGCGCGCCCCCGCCGCCTCCGGCAAGTTGCACCCCGCAGCACGCCACACATTGTTTTGCGGGGGCTGAGGAACTGCACTCCCAGGACCCCCGCGGGCTCTCCTTGCAGCCTCCTGCTCGGCCGCGGCCCGCGCGCGCCTCTCTCCGCCCCGCCGCCTTCCAGTGTCTTTCTCCCCGCGCGGCCCCGCCGGCGCGCGCGCCACCCCTCCCCCTCTCCGTCTGCGGGCCGCTGCGGCGCGCGCGGGGCCGCCCCGTGTAAACACCGAGGTGCCCGCTTGGGCTGCGGCCGGGCCACGCCTCGCGCTCGGGCGCCGCGTCACCCGTTGCTGGGCAGAGAACCTGGTATTTGCATCTCCCAATCGCTGGCTGCCGAAGTGGGGCGGGGCTCGCGCTGCGGGGCTGGGCGGTCTTGTGGCTGGGATTGGGGGTGTCGGATGAAGTCGGTTTCTTTTCTTAGGCTGGGGACTAGCGGGAGAGTGGGGGGCGGGGGGTGGACGCCGAGCGTGCTTCCCTTCTGGCTCCAGAAAGCCTGTCCCCGCCCCGCGTTGCCTTTGAAATTTTAGCTTACTCAGTGACACCTGCCGCCAGGTAGGACCTCCGCTCCCTCCTCTTTCGGGGGCGTCTTTTTTAGCCGCCCCAGAACTGAAGGTGAGGAGACCTAGGCTCAGGAAAGCTCCTTAAGGGGACAAAAACCTCATCGTATCATTGATGTAGCCCCTGCCTAGTATCCAGCCATATAGGCGCTCAACAAATGTTTATGGGCCCAATGAACCGAATCCCTTTTATATTTTTCTTCTCTTTTGAGGCACCACGAGGGACCTGAGAAAGAAGGGCACATGACGCCCACTTTCCAGGTAGGAAACACCAAATATCTGCAGATTAGGGCTCGAATCCTAGGCTCGCGGTCCCAGCTCTCTTCCCTCAGCGCACGAAGGGGCCGGGGCACCTCGCCTAACCAGCCGAGGGTCCTGAGTAGGACGAACTCTCCGTTTTTCACACGTCTCAGGCGAGGTTCGAAGATGCGTGGGTGCCCCATTCCCAGGTCCCACGCCACACCTAGACCAGCCTGGTGCCAGACTAGGGAGCGATGCCCCTCCCGGGTCTGGAGAAGCGTGCGCGGGCACGGGGGCGGAGCCAGGCCAAGGGGCGGGTCCGAGGCGCACGCTCGAGGCGCGTGGCGGGGAGGGGCTGCGCGCTCCCATCTCACCACGTGTGAGCCGGCTCGGGCATTGCTGGGCGTGTGCTGCCCCTTGGGGGAGGTCACCTTCACCGCGCAGTGGGCCCGGGCGATGGGTGGGGGCGCTGAAGCGTCCCTCCACGGAATCAGGAGCTGGGAGGGGTCGGGATGGGGGTCTCTATGGTAGCATTCTGCTGGGGCATAGTGGGCAGTATCCGGATTGGAAGGTGCGTGTCTCAGGCTGTAGACCTCACCCACCCCTGGGCGGGCGGGTGCGGAGAGCCCAGCCGGAGGGTGTGGGGTGGGGGAGGGAGGACCTGCGTGCGGCTCCGCAGACGCTGGGGGCGGGGTGATTGCTCTGGGTGCCCGGGAGGGAAATTGGATCTTCGCCGGCGGGAGGGGGCGACTCTTAAAGGCACAGGGCACTCGGAAGGAGAAGGCTCCGCTCCCGACCAAATGGTTTCTCCGTTTACTTATTGGACGCTGAGATCTGGAGACCCCCGAGTTTGAATCTTAACAACGGTAGCTTGTACGGTTCATTGCTCAGTGGAGTCAGAATTTCTGTATTCATATTCCGGGTGCCTCTTTTTGCGTGTCCTTAAAATAGGAAAAAGCAGTTTCTTCCTCATATGGTTATTTTACAGATTAAATGGGATAATGGATGTAGACACATCCCTGACATCTAGTAAATGCACAACATATATTAGTTATCAGAGACTCAGGGCACCACCAACCTAGAAACACCAACATAATAAGAAAAAAAGGCATCAAAGTAGTGATCCTGGGAAAAATAAAAGCTTTAAAAATTTTTTCTAACACTTTTACACTTTTCCTACTTAATATTTGTCTTATTTTAAATTACATAGGATGGGCACTGCCGTCTTTTCAGTGCTTAGGGCCTCTCAAAGGTCTTACTGTGGCCCTGTAGCTGCTGCCATTACTATATTAGAGTTTGAAGTACTGGCCTCCTGGATATTCCTCAAACACAGAAGGCTTCGAACCACCTCAGGGCCTTTGTACATGCTGTCACCTCAGCCTGGTAAACTCTTCACCCCCATCCCCACATGGCTGGTCCATCTCATTCTAGCCTCAGTTAACATGGACTCTCCAGAGACGCCTGCCCTGACCACTCTCTGCTGCCACCCACCCACATTCCCCTGCATCTCAGGTACACAGAATTGTTGGTCTGTGACATTGTTATCATTGTCCATGATTGGTTCAGTTCATGTTTGTATATATTTATTTATATATAATATAGTAAAAACCAGTGAAATCAGGGCTTCCCTGGTGGCACAGTGGTTGAGAGTCCGCCTGCCGATGCAGGGGACACGGGTTCGTGCCCCGGTCCGGGAAGATCCCACATGCCGCGGGAGCGGCTGGGCCCGTGAGCCATGGCCACTGAACCTGTGCGTCCGGAGCCTGTGCTCCGCAACGGGAGAGGCCACAACAGTGAGAGGCCCGCATACTACAAAAAGAAAAACAAAAAAACGAAAACAAACCAGTGAAATCAGCAACCCAACACAGGAACTGGAACATGGATAATAACCCACCTTTCCCTATGAACTTCTCTCCCATCCCATCCCCTGCTTTCCCTCACCTGATGTAATGTCTATCCTGAGTCTTCCTTTACACTTATAAAAAGCTTAGCAGCTTTATTGAAATACCAGAGTATTCATTCATTTAAAGTATAAAATTCAATGACATATTAAGGGAGCTGTGCAACCATCACCACAATCAATTTTAGAATATTTTCATTGGGACTTCCCTGGTGGTCCAGTAATTAATACTCTGTGGTCCCAATGCAGGAAGCCTGGGTTTGATCCCTGGTCAGGGAACTAGATCCTGCATGCAGCAACAAAGATCCCGCAGCTAAGACCCAGTGCAGCCAAATGAATAAATAAACATTAAAAAAAACCCCAACAAAATATATTCCCTTGCCTCTAGCTTTAAAAAAGGGTATCATGCTGTATGTAATACTCTGGTATTTACTTTCTCACTCAATATTATAGTGGCAAAATTCATCTAAATTATTGCACCCGTGTGGGGTTCATTCATTTTCCACTGCAGGAATGTACCACAATTTTTCTATCTAGTGTCCTGTCCCTGGACATTTGTATTATCGCCAGGTTTTTGCTCTTATGAGCAGTGTTCCTGTTAACAATCCTAAATGTGTTCCTGGTGCTCAAGTGCAAGAAGGTCTCCCAGGTATTTTATGGGAAGTGTGGTAGCTGCATCTGAGGATATGTGAGTGCTAACTTTTATAAGCTGATTCGAAACTTCCAAGTTGTATCAATTTACTTTTCCACAAGCAACACAGAAGAGATCCCCTTCGTCTATATCCTGTCCAAAGTTTTGCATTGTTAGGTATCTTAATTTTTGCTTGCATTCTTCTAACTCATCACCCTTTCTATTTGCTTCATAGCACTCACCACATTCCGCAATTATTTTATTTGTTCACTTGTTTTTTGCCCATCTCCCCTCCACTGGAATGCCAGCTCAAAGAGGGCAGAGATTTTTGTCTGGTTTTTTTCCTGCTCTGTCCCTAGGAGAGTGCCTGGCACACAGTGGGTGCTCAATAATTATTTATTAAATGAAAGTCAGTGCTCTATCGTAAGTGTGCTCAAATTCCTCCGGGAGCCCAGAGAAGGAAGTGAAATTTTGGAACCCAAAACCCAAAACTCCAGTCTGCCACTGGGATGTGATATTTATCAGTGCACACAGGCTATCCTGAGTCCTTTCAGATGGGTGCCCCAGAGTCTAAACCTTTCAGGCCACAGGAGTTCAAGGCTGGGCTGACCACTGAGCTGTTCAATCCAGACTGTGGTAGATAGATGGTAAGGTTCTTGGAGAGATGCTGACCACTGCTGCCCCACTGGTCCAGGCCACCATCATCTCTTATCTGGGTACCTGCCCAGCCTCCTTTCTGGTCCCTGAACCCACCATATCTCCTTCCATTCCATTCTCCTCCCTGAAGCCAGAGTGATGGTGTCTTTCAGTCAAAAATCTGATCGTGCGTCTTCCCTTGTTAAAACCCACCAGTGGTTTCCCCATTACTCTCAAGATAAACACCAGACTTTCACCTGACCCACTAGGCCAAGCTTGGTCTGACCCCTGCTCACCTATCTGACCTCCTCTCCCAATTTCTCAGTCTTGATCCACTCTCTAGTCACAAAAGTCTCATTTCAGTTTGTGGAACAAACCAAGCCTCCCCACACAGGGTGTTGTGAAGTCCATTCCCTCACCCTTTCCAGCACTCCTGCCTCTGTCTGCCTCCTTAGAGCTCTCCTGACCCCATGTTCCTTTTCTTCAGTGCACAGTGACCTGCCTAGCTCATTTGACACTCAGAACAGATGGCTCCCTTAAATGACATTATTTTCAGCAGCAGTCATGAAATACAATGAATAATACTAATGATAATGGCCAGAAAAGAAATGCAGATGGTGACAATACTCTTTTATTGAACTTTGTATACATAATCATGTCGGTAAAAATAAATATTACAGTACAAAAAAGGAAAAGAGCATTTGATCCATACTTTTCAATTATATTACTATATTTCTTTGAAAAATAAAAGAAAAAAACACACCCACACAGTGGTCTGTTGCAATAATAATTCCATTCCATTCCATTAATTACATTACAGTTTAAAAACAAATAAGAAATCACTTTAAATATAAGAATCGATTTTAATATTAAATATATGATTCTAGGGGCTTCCCTGGTGGCGCAATGGTTAAGAATCCGCCTGCCAGTGCAGGGAACATGGGTTCGAGCCCTGGTCCGGGAAGATCCCATGTGCCGCGGAGCAACTAAGCCCATGCGCCACAACTACTGAGCCCGCGCTCTAGAACCCGCGAGCCACAACTACTGAAGCCGGTGTGCCACAACTACTGAAGCCTGCGCGCCTAGAGCCCATGCTCCACAACAAGAGAAGCCACCGCAATGAGAAGCCCGCTCACCGCAACGAATAGTAGCCCCCGCCACCCGCAGCTCGTGGCAACTAGAGAAAGACGGGGCACAGCAACAGAAGACCCAACGCAGCCAATAAATAAATTAATTAATTAAATTAAATTAATCTATAAAAAATATATTTCAAATTCGGTAAAACACAATTTTACTAAATAATAATAATATTATATATACTATTTTACTAAATAATAAAATTTGCAGTTACCACGCTTGGCCGTTCACTCTTTGTTTCACTGTGTTAAATTTTAAATACAACAGCTTCAAGTGGTCACATAGAATGACAGAATTGAAGCAACTCAAGTTCTGGTTCTTCAGCTTCCTAATCACTGTGCTATCATTGTTTATTTTGAATCTATTGTTTAAACACAGCCATATGTTGTACCAAAGGGGCTGGAGACACAAGTACTCAGGAAGCGAGCTTGAACAATTCTGGACTGTTACGAACTTATTCTCAAAACTAACGCGTGTAGCTGTGTCTGGCTTGGTGTGTGTTAGGGGCTGAATGTATAGCTGGGAGTGCTCTGAATTATCTTCCTTGTAGGCGATTATGTTTATTAGTGTACAAGTGATTAAAATATGCTGATTCGAAGCTTACAAATATATCATTAGGACTCAAGGTAGACCAACAACTTGATTTTCAGAGAGGAGTGTCTTACACTGACATGGTTTAGAATGGCGGGCACATGGTAATAATAAAATGCAGAGAGATGTTCAATCAGTTTTATTGTTCTCAAATTCTCCGCAGACAATACACCCTTTCATTGCCTGCAGAGCCCCACTTGGTACACCACAGCAGAGCAGAAGCTCCATGGGATCAAAGGACCCACCTAATTTCCACTCTCCCCAGCACTTAGCAGACCTTGGCACAACACAGACTCTCAATACCTGTTCAGTGAAGGGAGGAAGGAGCCAAATTGGGTGTGGGCGTGGCTGTCACAGACACCATCATGCAACTCCACCCACCCCAACTGTGTCTAGCTCTAAAACATCAGTCTTTGAACCAGCACGGTCCTCAAAGACATTCATAATAAAGAGGGAGAGCAATAAGAACAAGGTAATTCATTTCTTGATTCATCTAAATGTCTTCTTTGAAAAATTCAAAGATTATGATCGTGTGTGTGTGTGTGTGTGTGTGTGTGTGTGTGTGTGTGTGTGTGTACATTACAGGGCTCTTTTACTGAATAATGGTATAGAACTGCACATGGAGCTCGTGAGCACTTAAGTATGGCTACTGCAAATTGAAATGTGCTACAGTGCAAAATTCTCACTGGTTTTCAAATACTTAGCAAAAAAAATTAAAATATCGCATTAATAGTTTTGAGATTGTAACGTTTTGGATATATTGGGTTAAATAAAATATGTTAAAATTAGTTTCACCTGTTTCTCTTATTTAATTTTTTTTTTTTTTTTTTTTTTTTTTACTTTGCTTGCATTATATTTCTAAGAGGCAGTACTAATAGAGAAGATGGAGGTTTTCCTCATCCTTACTTGGCAAAATAAAAAGTTGGCAATTTTTGTCCATCTCCAAATTTTCAAATGAATAGTTTTTTTCAGGGGTAAGAGGAGTTTTTTTAAACTTCTCTGTGAAATCCCAAAGTCTTAAAGATCCTGACGGAATTCTGGGTTGCCAGTCCATAAGATGTAGCTTGAGACTCAGAGAAGCACAGGGCAGCAAGGAGAGGCCAGAACTGGAGGCATGTTCATGGGGAGAAGAGGACAGCATCAGGGGTATTTTAGCAGCACCAGCAGGGCTGATGGAATTGGGGAATAATCAGACTGGGGGAAGGAAGGGGACGGTGACTAGATGGAGGAACTGATTTTACCTGGACAGTGGGTTCCATCTGGTGTCTCACATCACACCCCATCGGTACATCTCCACATTTCCTAGAGTACAATTCCCACAACCTGACTCTGAAATTCATTAGACTTTTCCTTTGGAGGTGACCCTATTCTTTATCATGAAAGGGGACACTATTAATAATTATGCTGGAACAACAGTAATAAACTGGGACTGCCTGGGGAAACTGGGAAATAAGTCATTCCCACCTTATTGGCTAAATATAGAGGACTCCCATAGGTGACTCAGAAGTCAAGCATGGAAATACTGGGACTTTAAACAATCAAAGCACTCAGGATTTGAAGTCAAACTTTGTTCAATGTCATGAGTTTTTAGGGAGTTACTTCAACTGATTTGCCTCGGTTTTCTCATCTGCAAATTGGGAGAGCATATTTCAGGACATGGAGCATGGTAAAGAGTCAATGAGTTGTGGGACTTCCCTGGCAGTCCACTGGCTAAGACTCTGCGCTTGCACTGCAGGGAGTGCTGGTTCGATCCCTGGTGGGGGAAGAGAGATCCCACATGCTGCGTGGCACCGCCCAAAAAAATAAATTAAAAAAAAAAAAGTCAATGACTTGTAACAAGAGCAACAACAAAAGTACTCTATTGTGTGTATTCTCTTTAAAAGAAAATGTACAAAAAGGCAAAACTATAGAGACAACAAAAAGATCTAATGGTTGTCAGGGTTTGGGGTGGGGAGAGGGTTGAATAGGTGAAGCACAGGGGACTTTTCAGGACAGTGAAACTCTTCTGTATATTATAATGGTGGAAACAAGACCTTATGCATTTGTCAAAACCCATAGAACTATACATTAGAAAGAGCAAATCTTAATGCATGAAAAATTAAAAAATCATTTATGACTGGGGAGGATCCCAAAATGGAATGAAGAATGCGACAAAACAAACTGTATTACAAATGTATGAAACAGCCTCATTAAAGGCGGTGGGGGAAAGGAGCTTGACTTAAGCAACTTTAGAAACGAGCGGGGTCTGTAAAACTAAAAGCAAAAGAAAGTGTACATAAAGTTGATAACGTTTCCCACAGGGGTATGGGTTAACAATGCTGATGCTGCTATACATTTTTACTGGTGAATGGTGGGAGCCAGGTTTCTCGGTGGAGTGGGAATTTACTGATGAGCAAGGGGAGGAGGCTAGAGTGATTCATGTGGTAATGGATTAGAGCTGGAAATATAAATAGGACCTTACCTTTAGTTTAATATAGATGCAGATGGTTACATACAGAAATATTCTTAGATATGTTTATGTACACAGGTTAGCATATGCACATATATTTCTTTGTTCTGTTAGTTGAAATAGGAGGAATCTGGACTTTTGAGAAACAGCTAATTCTAGGACTGGGGCAGGGGATATACAAGATGAGTCTGGGGCAACATATAGTGCCAGAAGGTAAGGAAGTGCTCAAGAACAACAAAAGACACACAAAGAAGGGAATATGTCAAAGGGACACAGGAGGCAACTAAAAGAGCTGCCTGCCAAAGGCCAAATCTGGACCAATTTGAGTAACAAAATTAAGCAGTACTGGATTATAACTGAAAGTATGAAATAAGTATCTATGAGTCCATTGATGTAAATAAATGACTAAATAAATAGAGGAAAAGAAACACATCTTCAGTGCAGAAAAACTCCAAATAACTTACACAGATACTCCACCCTCAAGGGGATAGAACATTACTCCCCACTCCTTAAGTGTGGGCTAAGCATAGTTACTTCCTTCCAAAGAGGAGAACACGAAAAGGGGTAAAAGAAGAGCAGCTTTACAGAGGAGAAACCTGACAGGTACTACCTCAGCCAGGTGATCAAGGTCAACACCAACAGTGATCAGTCCTGTTGATGTCTGAGAAACTGCCACAGCCAAGAAGAATCTAGGAGACATGAGATAAATGCAATGTGGCATCCCGGATGGAATCCCGGGATAGAAAAAGGACATTAAGTAAACACTAAGGAAATCAGAATAAACTATTAATGGTAACGAATGCACCATATTAAGGTAAGATGTTGATAATAGAGGAAACAGGATGGGTGGGGGATATAGGAACTTTGTATTATCTTTGCAATTTTTCTGTAAATCTAAAACTGTTCTAAAAAATAAAGTTCATTTTTAAAAAGATGGCAGGATTTTAAAAACACATTTAGTTTATTTAGACTGTAGAGTGTTAAAGCAATTACATAGTCTGCCTTAAAAATGGAACTTCTTCAATGGATTAAGAAAAATATTCATTTATCCTATAGTTTTAATATGTTTTGTCCAATAAAAGTCAGCTACCAATTGCTTAGGTCAATGTCTCAATGACTCAGCGTCTTTCTTTTGTATGCATTTGAAATACAAACAAAGAAAGATGACTAGCTTCTTGATCATTTAAAATTAAATGAAAATACCTATATTGAAAGAAATCCACGTAGAGCAGATATCAACCCCTTTGCCTAAATTTTCATTGCCTAAAATTTTTTTAGTAGAGAACGACATATATTGTTGTCTAATTGGAACAGTTTTGCTGTCTTAAATAAAATACCAGCCAAAGATTATTCAGGCTGCAACTGACAGAGGCTTTACTGCTAGTTCCTTCTAATTTGGAGAATTCCTTTTTTTGAAAAATCGAGTCTTGTTGCTTCATTGAAGCTGGAGGGAGAGCAGGACCGAAGCTCACTGGCGGTGTCACTGAGCGGAAGGCAGGACTCTAAGCTTAGGGCCCTACCCATTGGTGGGCTGCCGGGCAGCTGTGGGGCGGGGACGCCTGGGATGGAGCTCATAGCCCATTGGTTGCGTCGCTGGAGGATGGTGTAAAGGACCGCCAAGGCCTGTGCTGCCGGTTTCCACGGCAACGGAGGCTTGAAAGAGCCACTCAGATTTCGGCGTTCGTTCCCAACTCCCCCCTTCCGGAGGGGGGATGGGCGGCCTGGATTTGAGGGCTGGTGGAGGAGGCGTGGGGGCTGGGAGTTAAGGGGACAGGGCTTTCCTCCGACCAAACCAACCTAGCAAAGCAGCATCTGAACTGGGTTCGAGAAACCTGGCCTGCGTGCTCACTGGAAAAAAATCAGACAAACAGAAAGGCGTTAAAGACGAAAGAGAAAAATGACATATAATTCCATCCTCCCTTGACCTCTCCATTGGTAACATTTTGCATGTGAACTAACACAAAGCCTAGCACAGAGTAGGAACGAGATACTTAGTGGGAGGGAGGAAGGGAGGAAGAAAGAGGAGAGAAGGAGGGAGGATCCCTGATGTGGGCAACGTGGCTTGAGACAAGTGCCCGCCCTTTGAGGCCGAAAGTCCGCAGACAGACCTGACGGGGTATGACAGCCTTCAGTATGGGGGCTTGAAGGAGAGAGGTCTCGCCGGCACACTGGAAGGACGGAGGAGGCGGCAAACAGGATCGGGACTAGGCATTTGGGAGACCTATCTCTGTAGTAAGACCGGGTTCACATTCCCAATGGCCCCAGATGACAGTGCTTCAACTCTCCAGATACCAGTGTCCTTGTATTTGGGGAATGATAAACAGTACCCACCTCGTTGTGTTGGTGTCAGAACTGAGTTGAGATAATGCATGTCAACCTCTTAATACGATGCCTGAAACACAGTAAACTGCAGTCACCAGCAGCTATTACCTTAATTGTTAAGACAGAGTAGGATTTGACTAGGTGGAGGGAATAGGGGGTTATCCTTATGTGGGTGAGAAGGGAGGAGCAGTGTGGAAATCTTACAAAAGAGACCAGTTCGGATGTCATATAGAAAATCATGGGAGATGATAGCCAGAGGACAAAAAGGAAAAACTAACGATGAGAGCTACTGTTTACTGAGGGTCTGGCACTCTGCCAAGCCCTTTACATGAATTTTTATTTCATTTTCTCATCAGCCCTGATAAGGCAGTTACCATTAAACACATTTTTCTGGTAAGGAAACAGTCCCAGAGAGCTTACATTTCTTGTCTGAGCTAAGAAATGGTACAACCAAACAGGGGCATTTGCAGTGCCCAGGACAAGAGTTCAGCTGGAGGCCCATATACCACACGTCTCTGTAGTTAGAAGTGATACATCCATCATCAGTCTAAGGTGTTAAATGAAATATGTTATCTTCTCCTCCTTGACGGATCTACTTTCACAACAACCTGGAAAAGCCAGGTTCGAATTAGAATTCCAGGACCCTTGGAGGTCTGTGCCAGGGTGTGTTGGCCCAGCGAGGGCTGCCCCCTGGATCCTGCATCCAACCCCAGTCCAGCTACCTCCTATCCCATCAGTGAGGGACCCAGCACGTATGAGTGGACACCCCAACCGCCACATCCAGCTGTCTCTTGCAATACAGACCTAAGCCTCAGGTCTGTAAGGGGTGCATCAGGCAGTGCAACCTGCCCTCAGCTGAGATGAACCCAGGGTTGAGGCCACGAAGGTTCTAATTGAGCTTAGAGGTATTTTGGAAGGGAATTCTGGGGTTTCAGAGAATGGTCTGGAAAGGGAGGGCACAGACTCTGGGTGGGCAGTTCCTCTTGTGCCTACAGATTCCCACCCCACCCCCTGAGGAGGGGCAGGGCTCAGGGCCAGAGCTACTCTTGCCAGGGATAAGGGAGTGTTTTGTTGAAGCTAGGCATTCACAATCCACTGTGCCTCACAGTGTGGGGGACATGCAGGCTAAGTCTCAGCGATATGCCCTCAGAGGAATAGGGGAGGATGGGCCTGACCTCCAGGCTGAAGGAAACCCTTAACAAAAGTGAGAAGACTGAAGGAGTGAATTCGATTTTTAAAAAAAAAAATTATTATTATTTTTTAATTGAAGTATTGTTGATTTACCGTGATTCAGGTGTATAGCAAGGTGATTCAGTTATGTATATAACTTTTTCAGATTCTTTTCCATTGTAGGTTATTACAAGTTATTGAATATAGTTCCCAGTACTATACAGTAGGTCCTTGTTGTCTATCTATTTTATATATAGTAGTGTGTATCTGTTAATCCCAAAATTTGAATTTGCTTTTTGAAGATGAATGAATAAGCCCTTATTCAGTAGAGAGTCAGTGTGCTAAGGGATACTTTGAGTGTCATTTACAAAGGACAAGGAGGATACACACTACTGTATATAAAATAGATAAACAGGGCTTCCCTGGTGGCGCAGCGGTTGAGAGTCCGCCTGCCGATGCAGGGGACACGCGTTCGTGCCCCGGTCCGGGAGGCTCCCACATGCCGCGGAGCAGCTGGGCTCGTGAGCCATGGCCGCTGAGCCTGCGCGTCCGGAGCCTGTGCTCCGCAACGGGAGAGGCCACAACAGTGAGAGGCCCGCGTGCCGCAAAAAAAAAA
>NW_020837986.1:13815345-13897224 GCF_003676395.1 Aethalodelphis obliquidens | reverse complement strand
AAAAAAAAAAAAAAAAAAAAAAAAAAAAAAAGATAAACAACAAGGACCCACCATACAGGGAACTACATTCAATATCTTATAATAACCTATAATGGAAAAGAATCTGAAAATATATATATATGTAAAACTGAATCACTTTGCTGTATAACTGAAACTAACACAACATTGTAAATCAGCTATACTTCAATTTAAAAAAAGGAATAAAAAAAGGATAAGGAGGTACATATCCTGATCTGTAACCACAGCCAAGTAATTTCTAGATCATTCGTGCAATAAATATTTATTGGACTTTTACTATGTGCCAGGCACAGTGCGAAATGTTGGAACTATCACCAAGAGCTAAAAAAGTCCTGGTCTCTGCCCTCTGGGAGTTCAAAATCGAGAGACAGAGGCAGATATTAATTAAACCGTGGCATAAATAAACATATCATTGTACCTGCAGTGACCACGAAAAGGAGGGGAGTGTAAGAGGGTTTTGTCTAGAAGGTTAGGGAAGGCTGCCGTTAGGAAGTGGCATTAGAGTTGAGCGCCAGGGAACGTAAGGGTTAACCACGGGCCTGGGAGGGTGAATTCCTGGAATGAGTAGCAGAAGCCCAGCCAGGGTGAGGGGGTGAGGCCCAGAGGAGGCTGGGCGACCAGGCAGGGCCTGGTGGGCCCCAGGGAGGACACAAAGTCTTTGAAGGTCTTTTAAGCTGGGGCTTCATGTGATCAAATTTTGTTTTGGGGACGATTTTCCTGGGTGGAAGGAGACCAAGCTTGGAAGCAGGGAGACCAGTGAGTTGGCTTGGCCGCTCTAGAGTTTTAAACTTTCCCAATCAAAATGTCTTATTTTTAAAGGTAGAGGAAATGGACTCCCGTTTCTACAGAGTCTACAGGAATTTCTTTGAAGTCTTGTGTTGTGTTTTGCATTTTTTTCTTTAATTTTTTTTTTTTTTGCCAGAGATAGTACATGAAATAGTTAGAAACAAAACCAAAGAAACCCCCCAGGGATATACCATGGAAAATACATTTTCCTTCCAGCCCCAATCCCAAATATCCAGTTCTTCTCAGAAGCAAGTTATCAATTTCACTAATATCCTTCCAGATGATTCTATACATAAACAAGCATATGTATATATTTATTCCATCATTTAAAAATGTAATATATATATCAATTGTCACATGGTACACTTTAAATATCTTACAATTTTATTTGTCAATTACACCTCAACAAAGCTGAAAAAAGTAAAATTAAAATGTAAAGAGTAGCATACTATACCTTGCTTTGTTCACTTTAAAATGTGTCTTAGGGCTTCCCTGGTGGCGCAGTGGTTGAGAGTCCGCCTGCCGATGCAGGGGACATGGGTTCGTGCCCTGGTCCGGGAAGATCCCACATGCCGCGGAGCGGCTGGGCCCGTGAGCCATGGTCGCTGAGCCTGCGCATCTGGAGCCTGTGCTCCGCAACGGGAGAGGCCACAACAGTGAGAGGCCCGCGTACCGAAAAAAAACAAAAACAAAAACAAAAACAAACAAACAAAAAAAGTGTCTTAGATGGTTTTAAATAGCCGTTCTTTTTAACAGCTGCATAGTGTGACACCATTTGAATGTGCCATAGCCTAACTACTATTGATACATAACTGATAGACAATCAGGTTGGTACCTTAAGTAATGCATCAGTGAACATACATAACATGTGACATATAACATCTTTGTGCACCTGTCCAAGTTTAGCTATAGATTCATTTCCTGTGACTGCTGTGTTAAAGATTATGTAAATTTAAAATTTTGATAGTGCCAAACAAACTGCTTTCCAAAGATGTTGGTCCATGTTTTATTTTAAAACTCTGCAGTTTGCATTCTCCTCCATAATATATCTGTTTATTTTCATGAAACATGTCCTCCCCCAAATATTCTTAGTCACGCTGACAAGCCAGCAAGTGGTGCTGTATGGATCCACTGGCTCTGCCCACGTCTGGTAACGCTCGCTCTCGTGGAATTCCACCTTCAACTTGGTATGATCTGACTCCTTAGCTTCCTCTTATACCATTCCACACTCCATCATACTGAACTCCTGGTTGCTCTTTGTCAGCCACACCTGAAGTTGACGTGAAGTAGGGAAATGGGCACTCTGGCTGAGAATAAAGTCCCAAAGGGACCCAGAAGCCTCTTGCAAAAGGAGTTGTATGCTAGGCTGACTCCCTGGAGCAGTAGAGAGCCCCAGAGGGAGTAAAAGGGTCAGAGTGCTACACTGGCATTTTAGGAAGATTACTTGTTCCTTAGTCCACCTCTTTCTCCCAACACTCTAAAAGGCCTTCACCAATGACCTCCACATTATTCAATCCAATGGGCACTCTTCAATCCTGACTTATGAATCTTGACATTTCTCAAGGCCAATTTTACTTGACCTCTTGCAGCACTCAACACATTTAATCCCTGCCACTTGTAACTATCCTCCCTTGGTTTATGTGTCTCTGCACTCTTCTTTTCCTTCTCCCTTTCTGGCTGTCCTTTATTAATTTGTCACGATATCTTTTTCCATCAGGGAAAATTCTCACATGTCAGAGTTGCATAAGGTATGGTCCGAGTTGCTATAATCTTTCTCCCCTATGCTTTTTCTCATGACCCATTAGGAGATTATAAAATCAATTTCATGGGTCATATAAGCATTTATAAAAGAATGAAGCAATAGAATAGAAAAGATCAGAGCACACCACCCACAGAGATAATATTATTTCTTTCTATATATCAACTTGTTTCTATAGAAACTTGTTTCTATATATAAACTTGTTTATTTATATATAAGTATACACATGTATATGTATCTGTTGGATGGCTGCAATGTAAAATGTATACCTTCTGTGGAATGTGGTTAAAGAGTTTGAAAACCATTGCTAGAGGACACCTGTGTTTATATCTCAAGCCCAGAGCTCTCCTTAGAATTTAAGACCTGTGGATCTCGAACCACCCATCCCACACCTTCTTTTAGACATCCTCTACGGGGATCTCAAACTCAACACAGCCAAAAGCAAACTGAAGACCTTCATCCCAAACTTGGATTTTCTCCTCTATTCTACACCTCAGGGAGTGGCCCCACTATCTATCCAATTGCAGAAGCTGGAAACTTGGGTGTCATCCTTGGTACTTACTTTCCCTCCAGCCTATGTCTAAGTCTTGTTAACTTAAACTCCTAAAAATCTCTTTACCCTGCCTGCTTTTCTCTATCTGCATCATCCAGGTCCAAGGTACCCTCAATCTGTCACCTTGGTAAACTGGACTTCTCTACACCTGGGCTTCTCTCTGACCCATTCTCTACAAAGTATCCTGAATGGTCTTTTAAAAATATAACCGTGATCATGTCACTTCCTTGCTCAAAAATTTTTCAACGGCGCCTCATCATTCTTAGACTCAAATTCTAAACATGGCTGACCAGACCTCCCCAAGAGATCTCCAGTCTTATTTCGTACCATCATCTCCCTCCCCCTCTCTGCATTGTAGCCACACTGGCTGTGCCAGATGTGGATGGTCGGCAAACAGCTCCCATTCCCACTGTTAGTGTGCTTTCTGTGCTACTCATGCTGGAAAGCAAAAGCATTTCCTGACTCCCTTGCAGCTAGGGCTCCAGCAATTAGGTACACTTACATGAGGTTTGGAAGGTGGTAGTAGGCAGAAGTCAAACAATATTGGCTGATTTTGCTTTTAAGTAAGGTTGTGGAGACTCTAGTGTATGATATCTGGCTTCAAGGGCTTGACATTCCACTGTTCTAGCAGTAGCATTGGCAGTGGCATCCTGTCCTTGAGTGGCAGCTTCCACAGCGTGTTCTCAAACTCGGCCTTTCCAGTGATGGCCTCCTGGCTCCTTTCTGACTGTGAAAGAGGTAGTAGCTCCCCTGGTAGGTCAGTTCCCATGGTGTTCTAGGAATCATTCCTAATATCCGGCCTAGAGCCCATCACTTTCCTCAATACCTAGAGTGGTTTGTTTCTAAACACTGGCTTTCATTTGGTTTCTAGAATCCACTGTGCCTCCTCCCACTATAGGGTTGTTATACTTGTTATCCTTACGCAAACCTAGGCTCATACCCTTACCACCACTTAACCCCCACCCCCACCTTTCAATTAACTTCTTATATAATCTTTTGATCTCAGTTCAAACATTTTGTCTGGGAAGTTATCCCTGACCCCCCCCAAGAACAGATCAGTTTTCCTTATTAAACATGTCACTCTGTATGTTTCTTTCAATGCATTATTACAGATTATATATTTGTGTGACTCTAGAATTCCAGCCCCAAAGTGCTTGACTATTTTGCTGCAATTCGTTGCCTTGAAAGAGTTGGTGCTTAACATACGAATGTTAGAGTGTTAAATGAATGGAATGAAGGCGGCCAGAGTGGAGGGTGTTAGGAGAAAATCAAGCCTCTTAATACACTGACAAACCCTGTCACTTCCTCTTGGCCTTTTCCCAACCACATCTTCCTGTGACTCTCCAGCCAGCCTGAACACACCCTGTGCTCTAGTCTCCAGGTCTTTGCACAGGCTGCTTCTGTTGCTTGAATATCTTCTCCTTCTTCACTTGACTCCTTCATTTTGCAGGTTTCAGTCGAGACATCATCTCTTCTAGTAGAACTGCATTTGAGACAATTCTATACTCTTTTCTAGAACATTAAAAAATACTTAATATTATTTTAAAAATTGCTTCCTTATTACTTATCTGTAGCTCCCTCTGCAAGTGCACAGTCTTATTCACGGGCGTATGCAGAGTGCCTTTTGTCGGGTCTGGCTCTTAATGGCCTTCAGTATTGTTGTAAGCTGAACGAATGAATGTCAGCTAGTCAGCCAGCCTCAGGCTGGGGATCTCCACACACTTCCCAGGAGCCCATGAACAGTGAGGGATTGTAATTTGGGGGCTGCTAGATCAGGAGAGGAAGCTGGGGGAGGTTTGTTCTGCTCCAGCCCGTGGCTCAGTCCCCAGACTGCCAGGCTGGAGGCCCTGAAGCGGATAGGGGGGCGGGGAGGGGAAGGGCAGGGAAACAGTTTCTTCCTCTGCTCTCTCCAGTAGAGTTGGGGGGGAGGGGCAGAGAGAGGGAAGATTCCTTCCAAGGAGGCTCCTTGGCACAGTGCCTGCTAGGAGGAAGGGGGAGGGGACTATGATGAATACAGGCTTTTTCCCCCCACGTCAGGCCTCCAGCACAGTGCGGGAGGGAAACCCGTGGCAGAGGAGGGGGAGAGAGAGGACAGAGGGAGGGAGGGAAGGAAGGAGGAGGGAAGACTGTGTTTGCCTTGGGAGACAGGAAGGAGAAAGGCTGAGCTGGCTGAAAGGCAGGATTCTGAAGAGCCAACCAGGCCTCAACTGTACCAGATCAGCTCTGGAAATCCCCTCAAATCACTGAGTCAGAGAATCAATATACTGGGAACATTAATTCTTAGGATCAGATCATCTTATCATCTCAGGGCTAGAAAATCCCTCAGAGGGTTGTGTCTGGAGTCTCCAGGGCTAGATTGGAGGAGTGAGTCAGCTCTATGGGAAATTTCCTGGACCCTTTCTCTCTTCCTCCCTTATAGTTGGAAGAGATGGCATTTTTTCTAAAGCCCATGAACACTTTGTATCCAATTCAGCGCACTTCCAATAACTGTTAAGATGATGAAACTGACATCCTACCTCAGTTTTTCCCACTGGTTTGTAATCTCCGGAGGGCAGTCCCTCTCAGTCATGTTAGTACCATTCAGAACTGTGGTCTCAAACCTGGCTGCCCATCAGAGTTGCTTGGGGTGCTTACTAAAAATAGTTCACTCACTCCAGTGATTCCCATTGCTGGGAACTGAGTTAGGACTTAACACTTTAGTTTTAACAGTATGCTAAGTGATTTTGATGCAAAGGTTTAGGTAACAATTCCCAAGGGCCTGGGAAAACATAGTAGGTGTTAAGTGTTGCCTGCGGGCTGGAAATGTATATGCAGAGTAAACAAATGGTGTGTGGGAAGCATCCGTTGAACTAGGGTCTGTGAACCTATGCATCTAACATTTTGAAAGGAAATAGTGCAGCAGTGTTAGCAATACAAAAGATAAATATTTATTCAGAACAAAACTTTAAACAATCGATTTTACATTCTAAGCCACAAGAAAATAGCAAAACATAAAGGAAAGACAAAAACTAAAAGAAAAGCAGTGAACTGTCTTTTCTACTTTAAATTGATAACACTTAGTAGACCCAATGCCCTCCAGCTTGGCCTATTTCCCAAGTACATTTTAGAGTTAACAGCTCATTGGAATTCTGTTTTTCTCCTGAGAGTCCGGAGGTTGCAGATGAGCTCCAGTCGGCTGCTTCTCTGGGGACACTAGCTATTGAGGCTAAGATGCAAATGTAAACCTTTCTTTACTCAGGAGCACCTCTATTTCTCACTGATGGCAATGAACGGGGAAGGGGAAGGCCACAAAGGAGCAGGGCCACTTTAATCCAGATATGGTACCCCAGGGGGCAATGAGTATACCCTGGATTATGTTCCTTTGTCCCTTCCATATCTCCCAAGTATTCTGAAGCTCCTGCCAAATCTTCTGCTTCCTTCCCCAGATGATTTCTTAGCATTCCCCTGGGCTTATTATTCTGGAAAGAGCAGACTTTCTGGGCCCTCAAGTGTTGAGGAAAATGTTGTGAGGTGTGAGAGGTAGTGGAATGAGCACCGGGCTTGGGGTCAGGGAACTCTACTCTAGGCTAGCTCTGGCACCAGACAGCTATGTGATTTTGATCCAGTCATTTAACCTCTCTGGTCTTGTTTCATCTGTTGGAAAACCAGTGGATTGGTCTAGACCAATTTTTAGGTCTTTTCCAGCAGGAAAATTCTAGATTCCATGATTCTGTGAAGAATGGTTTCTGAGCCACTGAAAGCGCTGTCACAAAGTCCATGCATTTTAATGCCATAAGAGAGGCCCTTGGCCACCATTCAGAGCCTATTGACTCAGGTTACATACACTTCTAACAACACTGGTTTCACAAATTCTCAGACCACATAGATTAGAAGCAGCAAATTAAAAGGGGACGGGATGAGCTGCAAAAGATAGACACCCTGACAGAAGCCAGGGTCAACAATGTTCTCAATTCAACAAACATTGATGGAGTGCCGACCATGTGCTGGGCCCCTACCTAGCACTGGGGCACAAAGATGAGCAAGGCAGCCGAAGAATGAAAATCCGGGGAGAAGACAAGGGGTGGGGAGTAAAAAGTACCAGAAAAAAAATCTCCAAATACAAAAATGAAAATAAATTTTAAACAAGGGAGGGGAGACATATCTGCACACTACAGTTCTCGGTCGGTAGTCGTTACTGATGACAGAGTCACCAAATTCAGGAAAGGCTGAAATGGAGTAAACTCAGTTTAGGAAGGCAAAGTGAGATGTCTCTTGTAGTTTTAAGAAGATCTCCTTCAAAAACGATAAAAAATGGTTTAAAAAAAAGTTTTGGCACTTAAGAGGGGTAAGCTGGCTCTGTGTTCACCCTGGCAGGCAGGCGGGTGTTCAGTGCCCGGCCACGCCGGTTAGTTGAGCTGCCACAGAATTGTGAACCGCTTTGGGACACTGGGCAAAGGCGTGTCCTCGTTTGCCACAGAGGTTACACACGATGCCCTTCCGGCAGTAAGGGCTCAGGTGCCCCTCCTCCCCGCACCTGAAGCACCTGTCCTGTGTGCAGCTGCCACTCATGTGGGTCCGGGAACCACATTTAAAGCACGTCTTGGGCTGCCCCTTGTACCAGCTGTAGCCCCTCTCGGCCCCCAGGAAGAAGGCCCCCGGCAGGTGCCTGACCCCGCCCTCCCCCTGGCGCAGCTCGATCTCGCACTTGTACTCCCCGGTCCAGATCCCAAACCTGTCGGTCACTTTCACCGGCACGGCCAACACATCGCAGTGGCGCTTAAGCCAGGTCACGATGTCCTCCACGTCCACCGTCTCGTTCCGGAAGAGGATGAAGAGCGTCTTCAAGCTGGACTTGCTCCGCCCCAGCACCACAAAGTTCTCCCAGCAGTCCTCCTGCTCGCGCTTCTCCTCGTAGACGCGTAAGAATAGGGCCAGCTTCTCCGCCGAGCGGAAGCTCACGTCGAACTCCCGGCTGCCAGGGATCTGAATGACCGCGTAGATGTCGCTCGGGTCCATGCCGATGGAGCGCAGGATGAGCGCGCCCACCACGAAGTCCCGGGTTGGGCAGGCGCCCTCGTCTCCCTGGAAACAGATGCGCACGAGGAAGCGGCCCTTGCCCGGGCCCGCCGCGGGGCCAGCCGGCGTCGCCTGCTCGTCCTGTGGGGGCCGCTCGGCCGCGTCTTCGGCCGCGTCGGGCTTGGCCGGGGCCGCCATGGCCGCCACTTCGGCCTTCTTCCTCCTGCCCGCCTCGGCTGCGCCCTTCTTCTTGCGGGCGTCCGTCGCCTCGCCGGCCGGGTCTCTCCGGCGGCCCTTCGGGTCCCCGCGGCCGGCCGGGGGAAAGTCACCGAGGCCTGGCGCCGCCAGGCCCGCGGGGACGCTGAGCCCGCCGCGCGCGCCGTTACCGCCCTCCTCCTCCCGCCGCGGAGGCCGCGACTCGCGGAACTCGCCCTTCTTCTCGGCCAGGTTCTTCACCACCTGGGCCCAGCCCATCTTCTCGCGGCCGCCCTCGGCCTCCTCGGCCCGGGCCGCCGGGCGCGCAAGGGACAGGAGCTGCGTCCGCCCCCGCTTCCTCTCCTCCTCCGCGCCGCCGCCGGTGGCCATTTTACCTCCTTCCCAGCATCCTCCACTCACTCCCGCAGCCAAAGGGCGCCCATGGCGCGCGCCCGCCCGCCCGGGGCTGTGGGGGTTTGGGCTTTTTTTTTTTTTTTGAAATTCGACGCTTCTCTCCCCCGCCCCGCTAAGGTATTTACTTCCGGCGCTCGGCGGTCAGCGGCCGCGGGCCGGGAACCCCCTGCTAACGGCCAGGCCGCGTTTCCGTTAGTGCTCGCTCCAACCCTACCTCCTCGGCACCGAAGTGGGATGCGGAGCTTGGATCGCGTCCCTGTCCCTCGCGAGGTTTTGGCAGCCTTGGGCCTCGCTCTCGAGGATTTGGTATTTCGCAAGCGGTCCTCGATGATTTCATTCAAGCAGTTTTACTAACGGCCCACAGCCCGAAGGCGGGAGAGAGTTGAGGAAGATTTCGCCCATTTTGTTTTCATTTTTGTACCTTTTCTATTAAAAAAACAAAGACAAAACTTAGCCCTTCCTCCTCCCAGAGCAGATCACAATGCATTATTTTTCCAACGTTGGATTATGGACATTTTCAAACATACAAAAAGTGGAAAGAATTTTGCAGTGAACATTTTAACTATTTTATCTTTCATTAAAATTTTACTATACCTTATCACACTACGCCTGTATCCATCACTCCTTATTTTTTGATACATTTCCAAGTAAGTCATACTGAATTATTTTTTAAGAAGACCTCCATCATATTCATGATGACAATTATATTGAGCGCTTAAGTGTTCGATAGTGTTCTAAGCACACTGCAAGCTTTATCACATGGAATCTTCCAAAACAATGTTGTAATTATACCCATTTTACAGGAGGCAGGGGCTTGGAGATGGGAGTTAAATCACTTGGCCAAGTGGCAGAGTTAGCAGGCAGCCTCCACGCATAGGTGGCTTATACTTCTACTTCTTTGCTCTGACATTTTGGATAAAGGACTCTTTGGATCAGACTCTCCAAGAAACGCCTTCACACAGATTCCCTAACTAAAGTTAGCACTGGACGCAATCCTTATTCCTACCTCATCTGTCTCAACTGGTGCTTCAGAAGCATTGATAAAATTTGGGTAGTTGAGGGGGTGGGGTTAATACCACCTTTTGTCATCTTGTTTTCTTTACCATAGCTGCTTGTGTTTCAGGGTGCTCCAGTGATCTTTCTGGGTTTAGTGAAAGAAAAGGATTGTGGACTCAGGGAGACCCTAGTTTGAATCTGACTGCTTCAAATCTCAGCTTTGTCACGTGGGGCCAATGACCTCAGTTTTCACAGCTCAATTTGCTCATCCATAACAAAGGGATATTAATATCTGTAAGGAACGGCACCAAAGACGGAGGAGAGCTTAAACAAGCTTTATTTGGGTACGCTCCCGGACGAGGTTCACTGGTCCGAGAGAAAGGGGGCCAGAGAAGTCGCGCCCGGGCGAGGGTTTGGGCAGAATTTATAGGGGAAGAAGGGAAAGGGGTGTGGTGAATCCGGGAGGGCGCAGAGTAGTCCTTATTTGGTGGTCTCTTCGGGTATCGTGGCAATATCTGGTGCCGGTCGCATCAGTCTTGGGACCGTTAGTCCCGCCCCTCAAAAGGCGGGAAGGCTGGGCCGGGTGGAAAGTCACCAGGTCAGTTCCTGGGACTGGGTGGGTGGGAGCTCTGGGCTGATGCAACCTGTGAGTCTGATTGCGTTCCCCTGCCTCGGGCCAGTTGGCCTTACATCCCGACATCTTTGGTGTAATGGGGTGGCGTTCTGATCTCTGGCTACTTCCTGCTGAATGGGGGCGTCAAAAGGGGAGTTGGGCGACCAGAGGTCCGAGGCTTAAGGGAGACCAGTGGGGGGTTCTGTAGGAAGCAAGGTGTAAGGGCCGAGGAGCATTTGGTTTGTGGCCACCCGAGAAACTTCCTCCATGTGCCTGCGAAGGAACCTAAGAAAACAGGGAGCAAGCATGAACAAGATACAGATGAGAATTAAGGGGCCTAAGATTGGTGTTAGCCAGGTATAGAGGGTGGATCGCCACCAATCGGGAATTGGGGAGGTGGACTGTTGGGTGTTTGCGTTGGAGTTCTTCTCTTAAGCGATGGAGGGCGTTTACGTTGTCTTCGATGAGTCCTGTTTCATTGATGTAATAGCAGCATTTCTCCTGTAGGAAGAGGCAGGTACCTCTTTTGTCGGCCGTCAGGAGATCCAGGGCTCGTCGATTCTGGAGAGCGACTCGGGCTATGGAGGTGATTTGGCGCTGGAAAGAGGAGATGGAGGCGGCGGAGGCTTCAATGGCTAGCTGGAGTTTATATTCTAAGTCGCGGGATGTCGAAACACTATGTGTCAGAGCTCCCCGCACCCCGCCCCCCCCCCAGGCCTGCAGTGACCAGGGAGGAGGCGAGAGAGATGCCTGCGACCAGAGGAAGAAAAATAGCTCTTTTCCGTCGGGTAAAGGGCGGCGTGACTAGCGAGGAAAATTCGACTTGGCTATACAGTGTGAGTTGTGGGATGAGAGTAACGGGGATACATGAGAAGGGGGAAGAAGAATTGACCTTTTTTGTGAGGGAACCATTGCACCACAAAAACATGCCTGGTGGTGCTTCAATTGATGTGTTTACCGTGAGGGATGAACTGCAAAGAAGCCCAGTATCAGCTAGATTTGGGCGGCTGCCGTAACAGATGGTGAGATTTTTTTGAATCAAGGAATATGGGGACTTTTAACGGGGAAAAAGGTGGGTTTTGGGAGGTGTAGGAAGTAGAATTGAAGGGCTGGTCGAGTGGGACAGCAGCCAAGTGTGGCCGGCCAAGCGAGGCACATAGAAAGCAATCGGAGATGTTACCTATTCCTGTGTGGTTGAGTATCTGTACTGCTTGATGGATGAGGGTCAACCAAGAAAAAGGATCCTCTTTGTGTTCGGGGTGGGGTAGTTGATGTCTTAGGGCTTGTTCTGTTTCCTGGATGGCAGTGGCTTGTTTGCTCAACTGTTGGATAACTTTGGGAATCAAGCTAATGTAGGAGCGAAAAATCTTAAAAGACCCTACAGGATAAATATCAGTTGCCCATCGGTAAATTTTTCCTTGTACCCCTTGTCCCTACCTTGTATCCCAGGGATCCTTGATGTTAAGGGATAGGCTACCCCTGCCATCCTTGGTACTAGGTAAGATTGTCAGAGTAAGTCTGTAATGCCTAATTTTGCCACGTGGATGTTACATGAGCGGTAGGGGCACCCCCCGTATGTGTCTGTCCACCAGTGACAGCAGTCTTTAGTTTGGTTGTAGGTGAAACAGACAACGGGAGATTCCTGGCCTAGCCAATTACCTTGCCAAATTAAATGTGGGAAGGAAAAGTTAACCGTCACCATGGCCTGGCATCCGCCTGGTTGGCAGTCTCCTGTCCCCAGGACCTGGGCATGGGCTCGACCATCAGCTTGCCATGTCCCGTGGATGTAGAAGTGCCATAGGGACGTCTGATGAGTCCTGGGTGGCAGGAGAAGTAGCAGGAGGAGAGGCAGGGCGGTGGATAAGCCGTAACCTTGTGGGACCCAGCGGTTGGGTTGACTAGTTTTCTGAGGTTGGGGCCACTTTAAGACGGGAGACATGGTACCAGGAGGAGTGTCCTAGAAGTATGGCCGCCGTGAGGGTGGTGAGGACCACTGTATGAGGGCCTGTCCACCGTGGCTTAAGGGATTGGGAGTGTAAGTCCTTGAGGAGGACACTATCTCCAGGTTGTAGAGGGAGAGAGGAAGTTTCAGAGACAGCCACTGTCGGTAGATGACGGTCAGCATATTCGCGGAGAAGACGGCGAAGCAGGGAGAGGCAGGGAAGGTAGGAGGCTAGGGGTGGACTCTGGGTTGGTAGGTCGTGAAGGAGGAAAGGGCGGCCGTAAAGTAGTTCAAATGGACTGAGGCCAGTAGGAGTCCGAGGTGAGGCTCGGATTCGGGTAAAGTCTAGAGGAAGCAGGTCGGGCCATGAGACATGGACCTCAAGGGACAGTTTGGTGAGGTGGTCTTTTAAGATCCCATTGGAGCATTCAACCTTACCGGATGATTGGGGGTGGTAGGGGATGTGGAGTTTCCAGGTGATCTGGAGAGCCTCGGATACCTGTTGAACCACCTGAGAGACAAAGGCGGGTCCATTATCCGACTGGATGGAGACCGGCAGACCAAATCGGGGGATGATGTACTGAAGCAGGATGGTGGCGACCGTGTCTGCCGTTTCTCGAGTTGTTGGATAGGCCTCGATCCAACCTGAAAAGGTGTCAATGAGAGTGAGCAGATATCGGAAGCGTTTGCAGCGGGGCATATGGGTAAAGTCGATCTGCCAGTCTTCACCAGGCTAATGTCCATGCATCTGGTGTGTAGGAATTCGGGGCCGTAGGCCTCCTTGTGGGGAGACGGATGCGCAGGTTTGGCAGGCCATGTGAGTCTTTGAGATGGCCTCTCTAAGTCCTGGCAGATGAAAGAGGGGGTCCAAAAAACGGGACATTGCTTCTGGACCAATGTGTAAGGATTTATGGATGTCTGATAGGAGGCCAGCTGCTTGGGCCAGAGGTAGGGCAATTTTGTTGTCTATACAAATCCATCCTTTTGTTGTCTTTGTGTCCCCCTTTTGAGAGTAAGGCAGCTTCCTCGTGCGGGGTATATGTGGGTTGGGTAGGACTGGTGAAAAATAGGACTGGAGCTGGAGGATCCCCTTTTGTAAGCTCTCGGGCCACGGAATCGGCCTTGGAGTTACCTTGTGCTATTGGGTTGGATGGGAGTTGATGACCCCTGCAATGGATAACTACTACTTCTTTAGGAAGCTGGAGGGCCTCCAGTTTTGCAATGAGGGAAGCGTTGACCACTGGGGATCCCTTAGTGGTCAGAAATCCATGTTCCCTCCGTAGTGCTGAGTGGCTGTGTGCAATGAGAAAGGCATATTTAGAGTCTGTGTAGACGTTAACCCTTTGGTCTTTGGAAAGGTTAAGGGCTCGTGTAAGTGCGATCAGTTCAGCCTTTTGGGAGGTCGTTCCTTCTGGGAGGCTGTTAGCCTCGATAATAGTTGAGATAGTTACCACCGCGTAGGCTGCCCGTCGGCATCTGTCAGGACCGAGTATTGAGCTGCCATCTACGAAGAGGGTGCGGTCCGGGTTTAACAGTGGAGTATCAAAGAGTCCCTCCCTCGGCGGGCTGAGGGCCTCTACGACTTGGGGGCAGGAGGGGGAAGGGGAGGTCCTGGTGTTGGGAATGGGGCAAGGGGGAGGCCGGGTTTAGGCGGGGGGGGGGGGGGTGGGGGGTGGGGGGGTGCGGGGGAAGGTCAAGGGAGATAGCAGTGTTTTCGATGAACAGCAGGTGGAATTCCTAGATGCGAGAGGGACCCAAGAGAGAGAGAGACTTGTGGCCTAGGAGGTCGACCAGCCGGTGGGAGGAAAGCACGCTTAGTGGGTGGGCCAGGGTCAGTTTGAGTGTGTGTTTGGTCAGTTCGGCTGCCGCTGCTAGGGCCCGAAGGCATGGTTGTCATCCCCGAATGGTTGGGTCTAGCTGTTTGGAGAGGTAAGCCACGGGGCGGTAGGAAGGCCCTACAGGCTGGGCAAGGAGTCCAGTGGCTATTCCGGCCCGTTCATCCACAAAAAGGTGAAAAGGTCAGTTTGGGTTGGGCAGAGAAAGGGGAGGAGAAGATATCAGAGCGTTACGGAGGGTGAGAAAGGCCTGTCGAACGGTGGAAGGAGAGGTGAGGGGTCCTTGAGGGGTTTCTTTAGCGGCTAGATATAAAGGTTTAGCGAGGAGAGCAAAGTTAGGGATCCAGTGTCGGAAAAATCCTGTAAGGCCCAAAAAGGAGAGAATTTGTTCCACTGTTTCCGGAAGCTGGAGTTCACGGATAATCCGGGTGCGGTCGGCTGTTAGACCTTTTGTGGTAGCGGTAAGGTGGAGCCCCAGGTAGGTTACAAGAAGTTACAGATAACTGAGCCTTGGCTGGGGAGACCCGATAACCAATAACCACGAGAGCCAAGGTAGTTAAGGAGATCTGCAGTGTGTTGTCTTGAGAGGCTGAGAGACGGGCTACAAAGGAGGAGGTCATCTACATATTGAAGGAGTGTGCTGGGGGTAAGGGAGCAGGAAGTGAGGTCCCGTGCCAGCGCCTGACCAAAGAGGTGAGGACTGTCGCGGAATCCCTGGGGAAGAACTGTCCAGGTGAGCTGACTGGAAGTATGAGTATCCGCATTCGTCCAGGTAAAGGCGAAGAGGAAATAGGAGTCGGGATGTAGGGGGGATAGTGAAAAAGGCATCTTTGAGATCCAGAACCGTAAAGTGGGTTGTGGATGGGGGGATATGGGAGAGCAAGGTGTATGGCTTTGGTACTACTGGGTGGAGAGGAATTATGGCTTCATTGATTAGTTGGAGGTCCTGGACCAGGCGACAATCCCCAGAGGCCTTGCGGACAGGCAGGATGGGGGTGTTGCAGGGAGAGTCAGTGGGGATAAAGAGTCCCTGGTTTAGGAGTCTGGTGATAATAGGTTGTAGGCCCCTAAGGTGAGTCTCAGAGATGGGAAATTGGGGCCTTGATGGAAATTTGGAGGGGTCCTTTAGGCGGATGAGGACGGGGGAATGGTGTGTTGCTATTATGGGCTTAGAAGTATCCCAGACTTGGGGATTGATTGGGTTCGGTGTGATTGGAAGAGGGGGATAGGAGGGGGAGGGTTCTAGAGACAGGCCGAGAAGAGGAAGCAGGAGTTGGGAGGAGGGGACTTTAGGATCAAGTCTAACCAGTTGGACGGAGGCCCCTAAGTGGAAAAGGACATCTCGGCCTAGCAAGGGAACTGGGCAGGATGGTATGACTAAGAAGGAATGAGTAAAAGGGAGTCCTTCGATATGACATGGGAGTGGACCGGTCTGGAGTGGGAAGGATGGTTTGCCATCAGTACCCATGACCAAGATCTGGGAAGGAGAAACTGGCCCGGAATAGGTAGGCAGTACTGAATAGGTAGCCCCCGTGTCCACCAGAAATGAGATGGACTTACCCGCTACCTGTAGCGTTACCCTGGGCTCGGCGAGGGTGATGGGGGTCTTCGAGTCCGGGCGCCGTCAGTCGTCAGCCAATCCCAGTAGTTCGAGTGGTAATGCCGTTGGGACGGCCTGCCCCCCGCGTGGAGACGCTGGGGGAGGGCCAGTCGTAGGGCAGTCACTCTTCCAGTGGCCCATTAGCCCGCAGCTGGGACAGGGCTTAGAAGGAGGTCAGGGATTGGGACATTGGCGAGCCCAGTGCCCCTCTTTTCCACACTTGAAGCAGGCCCCTGGTGGGGTTGCCTTCGGCGGGTCCCGTGGATGTTGTCCATGGGAGATGGCCGGCCGCAGGGCGTCTATGAGGGCTTGGGTCTGGAGGGCCACCTTCTGGTGCATCCGAGCCTGTCGGCTGGACTCTGACAAATCCTCACGGCCATTATAGACTTTAAAGACCATCTTTACCAGATCTCGAATAGGGGTTTGAGGGCCGTCTTCTGCCCGTTTTAATTTCTTTTGGATGTCCGGGGCTGATTGGGTAATAAAATGGATGGCTAGGACCGTTGCCCCTGCCGGGGTGTCGGGATCCAGCCGGGTGTAGAGAGTTAAGGCCTCTGTAAGGCGATTGAGAAAGATAGCTGGATTTTCGTTAGGTTCTTGGGTTATCTCTTTTAGTTTTTCAAAATTATCCACCTTATGACCGGCAGCCTGCATGCCAGCCAGGAGGCATTGGATCGCGAGGTCGCGTTTACGACGGCCATCCTGGCCGTCCTGATAAGTCCAGCCTGGATCGGTGTCAGGTACGGCAGTCGCTCCGACAGGATGGAGTTGTCGGTAAGGTGAACCTGATCTGCATGGTTTCGGGCAGCAGTTTGAATTCTTTCCCTTTCGTCAGGGGTTAAGGTAGAGGACAGAACCACAAAGATATCGTGCCAGGTTAGATCGTAAGCTTGAGAGAGGTAGCGAAATTCTTTGATGTAGCGGGAAGAGTCGGCAGAAAAGGAGCCTAGTCGCTTTTCTATTTGAGAGAGATCTTGGAGGGAAAAGGGAACATGAACTAGAAGGTCTGGGTCCTGGGAGTCGTGGTGGTGGGAGCGGGTGTGTGAGCTGACTGGCGAGGAGAGGGGTGATGAGAGAGAGACGGAGGGAGAGGAAGCGGGGGAAGGGGGGGCCAAGGGGGAGGTTGCCGGGGGGAGCGGGGGAGCGGTGGGGGGCGATGGAGTGGGCTCATGGAGGGAGAGGGGCCGGTCTAGGGTAGGGTAGGCTCTTCTCTTCTTGGAGAAGAGCTCTGGAGGGGGGAGAGGCGAGAGATTCGGGACGGTCGGTTAGTGGGGAGGAATCATCGTCCAAGGGGATTGAGGTTTTGGATGGAGGAGATGTTTGTTTGGGAAGGAGGATTTGAGAGGTAGAACAATTGACGCAAAGGGAGGGGCGAGAGCGCAAAACCCAAAAAACCTGGACATAGGGGACCTCAGACCATTTGCCCGTCCTGCGGCAGTAATTATCTAGATCACGGAGGATGTTAAAATCGAACGTCCCTTCAGGAGGCCATTTGGATTGATTGTCTAGAGGATATTGTGGCCAGGCCACAGTGGAATAGAAAATAAGCCGTCGGCGACGGAGATCTTGGGAGAAACCGAGGGCTGTAAAATTGGCTAGGAGACACCCCAGGGGCGTCTTAGGATCTGGTTTCGATTGTGAGGTTCCCATGATCCCCAGTCTGTCCCTGAGTGAACGGAGAGGGAGACAGGCGTCCCTGGTCTCAGTCTCCAATTCACGGCAGATCGCAGGGCGGTCAGGCGATTGGGACGTCTCCACAGTTGCCCGAGGCCCGGAGAGAGAACGGAGGAGTCCCTGACGCGGCTGTGATTAGGGACAGGAGTCCGGTGGGCAGGGACTCTGGGGGTCGGAGGGAACAAGGGAGGGGACTTACCCTGTTTTCTGCCGGATCGGGTGGATAAGTAGAGGTTCCCTGGTTGTCTCCTGGGGGAGGGGAGGAGCGGCCCGCACGGTAACCCGCGGGATTTGGTACCCCTCCCGGGTTTCGGGTTTCGGCACCAAATGTAAGGAACGGCACCAAAGACGGAGGAGAGCTTAAACAAGCTTTATTTGGGTACGCTCCCGGGCGAGGTTCACTGGTCCAAGAGAAAGGGGGCCAGAGAAGTCGCGCCCGGGCGAGGGTTTGGGCAGAATTTATAGGGGAAGAAGGGAAAGGGGTGTGGTGAATCCGGGAGGGCGCAGAGTAGTCCTTATTTGGTGGTCTCTTCGGGTATCGTGGCAATATCTGGTGCCGGTCGCATCAGTCTTGGGACCGTTAGTCCCGCCCCTCAAAAGGCGGGAAGGCTGGGCCGGGTGGAAAGTCACCAGGTCAGTTCCTGGGACTGGGTGGGTGGGAGCTCTGGGCTGATGCAACCTGTGAGTCTGATTGCGTTCCCCTGCCTCGGGCCAGTTGGCCTTACAATATCTACTCTCAGAGGACGAATGTGGAGGTCCAAGGAGATAACCTGTGTCAAAGAGCTTAGTCCACAATGGGTTTCCAGTGAAGGTTATTCTTCCTTTCTACCGGTGTTGGATTTTTTCCTATTTCTCTTGCAGTTCTGCTTAGCATCTGGGAGTCCCTGTGAGTTCTTAAGATCTTTCCCTTTACTCGGATTCCAGTACTAGTTTCAGGAAGACAGCATCTCCAACTCTTGTGCTATTTGACCTTCCGATTCCCTCACTTTATAACTCCCGACGTGCTCTCATCCATCCCTTCTCTGCCACACATCCCCAGGATCGTACTGGGATCATTAACCAGAAGCATCAAAGTCTTAGGTTCACACATTCCACTCTTTTATTCTTTCTGCTTGCCTGCTCAGATCTTTCCATGGTGAGGGTATTTACATAGCCAAACCGAACCCATGTATTTTAACTAATCTCTCTTCCTTCTCCTTCTTCTTCGAGGTTGTCTCAGCTATATTTGGATCCGCTGTATAAATTTTAGAACCAGCTTACTAAATTCCAGGAAACCACTTCTGGGGATTTTAATTGGGTTTGCATTGCATTTATACAGAATTGCCATATTGTAATGCTGACTCTCCCCATTAGTGACCCTCCTGGATTTCTCATTTATGTAAGTCTTATTTTGTGAATTTCAATAACATTTTATAGTTTTCTTCCTAAAGATTTTGTAGGGCATTCATTCCAAGGTGCCTTGGTTGCTGTTGTAAATGGTATATTTAGAAATCACATATTTGTTTTCAGTATTTAAAGGAAACATAATTGAATTTTTTGTATTGAACTCATATCTAGCAACAATGCTGAAATCTTTTAAGATTTCCAATGGCTTTTGGAATCAATTTGCTTTTCTATGTTGACAATCATATTGTCTGCAAATAACGAAGGTTTTTTTCTTTTTCTGTTTAGATCTTACACTTTTTCTTGTCTTATTGCACTAGACAGGACCCCTTATGTAACCAACATATATTAGGCATTTTTGTTTTGTTTCTGACTATTAAAATATCTGTTTGTATTTTGAAAAGGTTTGATCTGTGGACTGGGGTCTGGCTCCATCTCAATTTTACTAACCATATCTTCTTCTATCATAAGATTTTGTTGGTATGGGTATGGCCATTCTTTCCATCAATGCCATTTTTCTCAAGTCAACTTTTACAGATCCAGGTTTTCTATATTCTCTTTTTACTTTTATTTCTTGTTGATGATCACTATGAGCACTGTGAATTGGATAAAAGACTGAACACTTATATTTATTTCTCACTGAATTTATTCAAAAATTGTCAGCCATTGTCCTCAGCAGTGCTCCAGCAGTCACCTTGGTCTATTGCAGAGATCACTGAACCAGGAGCTGCGGGGCCAGGCAGGTATCCTGCGAGCAAAGCTGTGCAGATGGGCACCGAAGCCATCTGAAGATGGCAGCCTTTACTCATTTCTGGCAGATTATCACCACAGAGGGTTATCAGAATTGGTCAGTTTGGCATCTCAGTCTGGGTTCTTATGGACAGAGTTTTGGAATTTGTGCTATTTTTAAAAAGCTAGTTGGGAGACTGGGGAGGAGGCATGATTTGAGGTGGACTTTGAAAGAACAGGTTCTGAAGAGCAAGAGAGAAAAAAAGTCTGTGGGTTAGAATTATTGTTCCTATTCACAGATGAGGAAATTAGGCTCGATCATGGAAGTGAGTTGCCCAGTGTCACAAAGCTTGTAGTAGCTTAGTGATTGTCAAAATCTGAACCCCCATCAGCCCAACTCTAAAGCTTAAATGGTTAGCCACTTACGTGCTTCTGCCTCATGTCTGTGAAATGGAGATAACCATGCCTACATCAAAGTTACTGTTTACTGACAACTTACATTCATGGTTGTATTAGCACAAAAGCTAGGCTCCTTTTTTTTCCCCAGATGCTGATTACACCTGTTTAATTAATTAACAATACAACAATTTTAACAGGGTAACATGGTCCAGAGAAAACTGTTACATTATGCACTTGATATTTCATTAAAAATTTTTCCTTAAAACTAAAAGGTTTCATTATAACAGATACATTTCAAATGTACTTTATTAAATCATTGCTAATTAGAGCCTAAGCAATTATAAAGAAATTACACAATGATATTCAACCAGAAGTTATTTTTCTGGACATATAGACATATTAATGTACTTCTGTTGAAAAATTTTAATCTCCAGCAAAAATAACTGCATGTAGACATTATTCTGTTTTCTGGGAGAGATCTGGAGGACAATAAAGGGCAGGGTGTGTTTACAAGAATAGGCCAGTAGCTGTTTCCATCAGGGAGGTGGTACTAATCAATATTGAGACTCAATACTCAGATAAATTTCAGGTTAAAAACATTTGTTAAGATAGGTGATAATTGGGCTATTTTTATATTGACAACTGAGACAAAACTATAAACTGTCAGTCAATGTTTAGGGACCCAGAACCAAGAGGGCCTTATGGTGAGGTCATCAGGTAAATAAGTAGCACATACAAATCAAAGACTCTGTTCAGGACAACCGAGCCACACCCACTGCCTGATGGACAGGATTCACCTATTAACCTCATCACTTTATAGAGTCTGCCTAACACGAGAAAGTCCTCCAAGTTCTGATAGCCAGATACTGACAAGAAAGGCTGTTGAAACTTATTTAATTAGACACATTGAAGTACTACTGCTATTAGGAGTCTGTTTATAAAGATTTTCCATCATACATTATTACAATATTTTTTCAGGTAAAAAACTTGGTTTCAACTGTTACAGTCATAAAAGTATTTCCCCTGGGATTTCCTCCACATAGGGAAGTTATCCATATAATTATTTTTAAATAGTCTTCCTAACTTTGGGAAAACTTTGCCCTCCCTCCAACACACACACACACACACACCATGTGTGTGTCTTCTTCAGTTACTTTCATCAGTGTTTTGTAGTTTTCATTGTACAAATCTTTCACTTCTTTGGTTAAATTTTTAAAACATTTTATTGGTGTATAGTTGATTTACAATTTTGTGTTAGTTTCAGGTGTATAACAAAATGATTCAGTTATACATATACATATATTCATTTTCAGATTCTTTTCCCTTATAGGTTATTACAAAATACTGAGTATAGTTCCCTGTGCTATACAGTAGGTCCTTGTTGGTTATCTATTTTATATATAGTAGTGTGTATATGTTAATCTCATCCTCCTAATTTATCCCCCCCACCTTTGGTAACCATAAATTCTACGTCTGTGGGTCTATTTCTGTTTTGTAAATAAGTTCATTTGTATCTTTTTTTTCTTCAGATTCCACATATAAGTGATATCATATGATATTTGTCTTTCTCTGACTGACTTACTTCACTTAGTATGATCATCTCTAGGTCCATCCATGGAAATGAGATCGTGAAATGGTCAGCCCATGTGCCCAGTAAAAATTCTAATACTACAGAAGAAGGTAGAGTGGATATTGGAGGCCATTAGCAGTCTTTACCACAATGGTGCTAGTCAGTCTTTAAAACGAAACAGTGAAGTAGGCATTATTATGCCTATTTTACTGACAAATATATTGAGGTTCAGAGAAATGAAGCAACTTGCTTAAGGGTGAGCTGGGATTGGAACCCTGACTCATGTTTGACTCACCATGTTCTACTCCCTCCCCAATGAAATTGTTCCTTTGTGAGTTTTGCTGCTTCTCTTTTGTTTCCTTCTCACTCGGTAGTGCAATGTTAGCATGGATGTCTACACTCTCTGGGCTGTGAGCCTTCCTCCAAATTCTTATTCTCTGGCATAATAATCATGTCCCAGAGGGAGAAGATCGTGGACTTGCAAAGGCTGGGTGCCGTGGGGCCACATGTGTGAGCTGTTACTTCAGTATTTGCAACAGATGTTGGAAAGCAAGTCTATAAACTGCAACCTCTTCATGAAAGAGCAGTGTAGCCAGCCGACCCAAGAGAAGAAGGCCAAGGCCAAGAGAAGAAAAGGCCACTTGACTCTCAGGGTCTGGACCTGAATCAACATCAGCCTATTCCATGGGAATGTGAAGCTGGTAGAGTCCATGAAGGGGACATGATCAGAAGCCCAGTATTATGTCCACATGGACAAACTCTTTGACATTTTTCTGAGACCTGTCTTGGCATTGAGTGTGGCTGGTGCACGTGCATGGGGAGCGAGCTGGAATACAGGTACAAGAGCACCTTCTGTGATATCATCAGGTTGTACTGGACTCTCAGCAGACACTGCCAGCAAAGGAGCACCTTGCAGAGTATGACTTGGGGTCCAAACTGATAGTTTCCAAGATGCTCAACTGAAGATGCCAAATCTATCCCATCAGCATGCAAGCAAATCCTATCAGGCTACGCACATTGATTCTGGCTCTTTAGGACTACTTGACTAAGTTTGTCCTCCTATATCCTCTCACCACCAAGTGGGTCCAGGAGGACACCCTGTTGGACATCTTCACTGTGCTCAGGGAACCCAGAGTCTTGCAGACTAGTATTGATGATATTTCTTCATCCAGATTGACAAGGGCTCACACAGATGTGGCCAAGCTGAAGATGGCCCAGGAATATGACAGGGCACCGTGGCTTGCAGATGCACCACTCTGATCTCTGCCTCTCTCGTTACATGGCATTCTCACTGTGTCTAGGTCTCTCTTATCTTCTTATAAGGACATTAGTCATATTGCATTAAGGGCCCAGCCTTTGCCAGTATGACCTCCTCTTAACTAATTACATTTGTAACAACCCTAGTTCCAAATAAGGTCATATTTGGGCTTCCCTGGTGGCGCAGTGGTTGAGAGTCCGCCTGCCGATGCAGGGGACACGGGTTCGTGCCCCGGTCCGGGAAGATCCCACATGACGCGGAGCGGCTGGGCCCGTGAGCCACGGCCGCTGAGCCTGCGCGTCCGGAGCCTGTGCTCCGCAACGGGAGACGCCACAACAGTGAGCGGCCCGCGTACCGCAAAAAAAACAAAAACAAAAACAAATAAGGTCATATTCTGAAACTCTGGGAAGGACACGAATTTGGGGGGAACACCATTCAACCCAGTGCACTGTTGACGGCTTAAACGCAGAGCAATGACACACAGCACTAGCCCCAGGGTCTGTAGTTTGTTCAGATGATGAAAAACTCAACTTACCACAAGGTTATCTGCCACAGCCCCCATGAAGCCATGTTTGTCTGCAAAGCCAGGCTTGGCCTGGCAACTCCAAGTCACCCCAGGAAGTTATGCTTACACTTAGGACCGGATAGGATTCGAAGAGGGAACAGAGACAACTGAAGAATAGCACCCATGTGCAACAGGAAGACAACAGAGAGATGAGACCTGGGCGTGAATTCAATGTTGTTCTTTCACATGTAGCTTTCATTAGAATGTTTCTGGCCTGAAAGTACCAGAAAACTCAACTCACAATGGCACACCCAATAAGGTGATTTGTTACTTAACCTCCAGTACTTTCTAAATACGTGACAGGATTGGTTAATTTAATGACTCAGCATTGCTATTAAGGAACAAGTTTCTTCAACTTTCTTCTTCCATTTCCAGGATGTCCTCTTCAGCTAACTGTCCTCACAGTCCCACAATTCCAGCAATGTCACACAGATATGATGATGTCTAGTAATAGACAAGGGAATGTTTTTCTGCAATGTCTTTTTATAAAAGTGTGATGACAGTCTTTCCCCAAAGTTGCTGAGTAGACGTCCCACCTTGTCTCCTTGGTCAGACTTTTATCCCATGCCTATAACCAAACCTGTAATGGCAAGGGAAATGGGCCCACCAAGCCTAGCTCAGACCAGGCATGACTACCAGAGCTGGAACTGGAGCTGGAACTGGGGCTGGGGCTGGGACCTGCCTCCTCTAAAGCAAGTGAGCACCTGAACAAGATGAGGGTCCATTAGCTGGGATGAAGGGGAGGAATGGCTGCTGGGTAGACAACCCCCCAGGTCCACCACATACTGCTACCTCCTCCTTCTTATCGGTTTCCTGGCAGAACCTCCCTGCTGCAGCGCTGTGGCTCTGCAAATGGGGTGCCTGACATAGTGCTTCCCTCAGCCCTAGGGGCCGCTGGGAGGGTCTTGATTGGCCAGAGTATCCATGCTGATTGCTTTTGCCATAGCAGTCCCTTCTGTTGACCACAGCGTGCAGTGCTATTTATAACATTTTCCTATGATTTTTAAGAGGGGGAGAAGGTTGGGAGCTCTGGCCTTGTGGTCTATAGTAACATTCCTCTATTAGAGTGTGAGTGCTTTTAAATTATTTGCTCCCTCCAATTTATTTTTTAAATTAATTAATTTCCAATTTATTTTTTAAACTGGAACGCACTTTAAAATCTGTGCTCTATCTAGCAAATCTGGGGTGTGGAGAGAGAACTGGAGTGGGGTAAGCATGGGAGCTGGTACTGTAGTCCCAGAGTGAAAGTGGGGTATATATTTGTACGGGTGGTGGTAGTAGTTAGCAGTCTTATTCCAGATTACTTTGAAGGTATTGCTGACAGATTTGGTTGTGGGATGAGGATGAGTCAAAAGATGAGTTAAGAATGACTGCAGGGGAATTCCCTGGAGGTCCAGGTCCAGTGGTTAGGGCTCCGCGCTGCAGGCAGCATGTTTGATCCCTGGTGGGGGGAAATAAGATCCCTCATGCCGTGTGGTGCGGAAGAGTGGAGGTGGAGAATGAAAAAGAATGACTCCAGAAAAAGAGTTGCCACTTTGAGTTGGGGAAGAATGCTTTTGGGGAAATATTCAATGTTAGAGTTGCCCCTTAGGCGCCCAGGTGGAGATGTTGAATAGGCAGTTGGATGTATGTGTCTGGAATTCAACGGAGAGGCTAGAGAATTGAGTCTGGGAGGCATCTAGAGTTGGCATCTGAAGTCACAAGACCGGAAGGGAGCACAAATGTAGTGAGAATGGACAGAGAAAAAGAGAGGGCTCGGTCTGAGTCCTGGGGCGACCTGGGAGTAAAGGGAGAAGAGGAGAAACCAGGAAAGGAGAAGAGAAGTAGGTAGGAAGCAACACAAGAGAGTGGTTTGCTGGACACCAGTTTAGAAAGTGTGTCAAGGAGGGAGTGATCTGTTGTGTCAAATGCTGCAGACAGGCTCAGTAAGATGAGGGCTGAGAGGTGACCGTGGGGATTAGCAAAACGGAGGTCACTGGTAGTGTTGACAAGGGCAGTTCCAGAGGAGAGGTGGAGAGTGAAAGCCTGACTGAACAGGCGGAAAGGAATGGGAAACAGTAGGCAAACCTCTCTAGAAGTTTTGCTGTAAAGTGAAGCAGAAACAGGAGGGTAGCTGGATGCTAAGTGGTCACTTTTTTTAATAGGAGAAATTAAAATATGTTGGTAAAGCGATGAGAATAATACAGAGGAAGGGGTGATGGAGAAAACAGGGAGAATTGCCCAGGGAATATCATAGAGAAAATGAGTGAGGACAGGATTCAGTGCACAATTGTAGGAATCGGTGTCAGTAGGCAGTTTACACATAGTCTCAGGAGGGAGGCATGTAGGTGGGTAAATGAAGTGATGTGAAATTATGAGTTTACTGAGCCCCGTGATTTTCCTCGTAAAATAGGAAGCAACGTCATTAGCCAAGAGTAAGGATGGAGAAGGAAGTGATGGAGGTTTGCTGAGAGGAGAAATATGACTTGAGTCTTTAGCATGATAGGCTGGGCCAGCTGAGGGGAATTTGAAACCACGATGAGAAGAATGTGGAGAGAGCTACTTTTTCCTTTGCGATATTCGTTCCTCTAGGCGCTCGGTAGTCTGCGTCCGTTTCCTTGGAGACCAAGACAGGCAAGAAAGCGGCAGGTCTCGCTGGGAAGTTTGAGTGGCCTTGGTTACCGCGCGACCCACGCTGAGACAAGGAAGTTGGAGAAGCCGAACAAATAGGCTGCCCAAAAAATCGGGGCCCCAAGGCCTCCGGACTCTTCTTCCATTCCCCCTAATGGCGCGCGTCTCTCCGAAGTACGTAAAAGGCGTATGGAGGGGCTGTGGACCGCGCATGCGTGCGCCCAACCTATCTCTGGCTGGGTCCTCGCCGGGTGTTGTCCCAAGGCCTTTTGACCCCGCCCTCCCCCCCCGCCCGCCCCATCTCCCGAGCCCCGCCTCTCCCTCGAGCTCTCCAGCCCCTGCTTGGCTTGTGTCCCTAGTCGGTGAGATTTCGGCTTCGAGACCCCATGCCAGTTTCACGTTTGCTGCTTGCATCCCATGGGTTGGGAATGATGGGAGTTCTTTCCCGCCCCAATCCAGACTCAACCACGCTGGGATTTGCTCCACAGTCCCCCAGTTCCAGGTTCTGGTGAGTCCAAGAGGGCTAGGGAAGGTATGTGGGTGGGGCTTGCTGACCCTGGGCTTGCAGTCAGCTTGCTCTCAACGCCCACGGCGGTGACTGTCCTGGGCAATAGAATCCAGAAACCTGAATTCCAGGCCCGGCTCTGTCATGCATTTGCTGTGGGACCCGGGGCGTGGCTCTGAAGCTCAGTTTTCTCACCACCTATCAGGATGTAAGAGTGTATCATGCTGCTCTCTTATTTATCTCTGATTGCTTTCCTGTTGGGTCTTTTCCATGCCTTCTGTTTCTCACAGTTCTTAGCACCTCCCAGCCGATGTGCTTAGTAAATTCTGGCTGGCTGCTGAAAAAGTGATAGCTAACACTTATGGAACACTTACCACATGCTTTACAAATATCATCTTTTGGAATTTTTGTACCAACCTGTGGAGGTAGCTTTTATAATTAGATCCAGTTTACAGATGAGAAAATTGAGGCTCAGAGAGGTAAATCCACTTGATCAAGGTTACAGATATCTGTAAGGGGGTAAGCTGGGATTTGAGCCCATGAGTTGTGTGACTGATTTGTGTTATGTCTGGTAGGATTATGTTCCATGGCAGCGGTCCAAGCAGAAAGCCAAGCCATCTACTCTGCCTCCGATCCCACGAGCTGTCAACACTCAGAAAAGCAAAATGAAGACCTGGACTACCATCCAGCCAGGTGGGCAGAGGCACTTGGGTGCTGGTGGAGTTGGGGACAGGATGGAGTGGATGCTCTTGGCCCTTGGTGACAACATTTATATCAGGGTAGGCTAACTGCTATAACAAACAATCCCCAGATTTCAAGTATTGATACAGAAACATATTTCTCATTTATGTTGAAGTACATTTGTGGATCTAGCGGGGAGGGAGTAATCTTTTTCATGTGATCATTCAGGGATCTAGGCTCCTTCACCTTGTGACAATGACATTTTTTAAGGCCTTGAAGTCCTCTGCTGGGTACTTTTGCATCCAGCAGAGAGAGAAGAGAGAGAGCAAGAGTATGGATGATCCTGTGGGTATTTCTTCTTCAGGGCATAGACTTGAAGTGACACACATCACTTCTACTCATATTCCAGTGTCCATAACTCAGTCACATGCCTACCCTTAACCACAAGGGAAGATGGGAAATATAGTCCAGCTATGTGTCCAGGAGGAAAAGAAAACAGGGTTTGGTGAACTTGGGATAATCTCTGCCACATCACTGTCATGCCTTCCAGGGGAGTTCTGAGGCCTTGGCTCAGGCAGACACGGGTTCAGACCTTGGCTCTCCCATCTGCTCTCTTGGGAAAGTGAGAAAGATGAATGAGTTTTTGTTTTCTCATTTGTAAAATGAGGACACTAATCTTTACCTGATAGGATTGTTGTGAGAATTAAATGAGAAGATCTGTGTAAAGCATTGTTATTCAGACCCAACACTCCTTTTAATGACAAATATTACAAATATTTTGTAATATTCCTTTAGTATCCTGAAATAAACTTCATAGATAATATAACCTACCTACATATATAATTTTTAAATATTAATTTAATACCATAACTGTAAAGGAAATGGAAAGTTATTTATAGTTAAATAAAGTATATTTCAGTATGTAAATGCTCAGGATGGAGTCCGTTAGAAGACATTAGAAAGTCTTCAGAAGCTTACTCATAGATGTGGAGTCATGGTGAACATAACAGTTGCAAATGCAGAGTGACACACGGTGGGAAATCAGGGACTCAAAATACCAAGAGGGATTTTTCATTGCAACTGTGATTTCCAAAGTGGTGCCCATGTCTTGGTAAAGTTCTAAACAAAAAGAGCACAATCTTCCCTTGATTGTAGCTGCTTTCTTGGAAAATTCAGCATTATAGTAAAACCCTGAAAAATATTCTTTGTGGCTATATGTAAAACAGAGTCAGGTTCTGGGATCGGATTGTTATAAATAGGGGTTTTACCTATGTCATATCTAGTAGGACTTAGGAGAGTTATGCAGGACAGGAGAATTCTATGTTCTATGGGGTTGTCCTGTTCTGGGGGATATCTTGTGTCCCTGGCCCCCACCTATAGATGCCACTTGGGCCCCCAATGAGAACCCATAGATCCCCCCCCGCCAATATATCTAAAACACCCCTGTCGAGAGTCATTGATATAAAGTGATGAGCACAAGAGCTGGTGGTAGTTTTTTTTTTTTTGCTGTACGCAGGCCTCTCACTGTTGCGGCCTCTCCCGTTGCAGAGCACAGGCTCCGGACGCGCAGGCTCAGCGGCCATGGCTCACGGGCCCAGCCGCTCCGCGGCATGTGGGATCTTCCTGGACCAGGGCCCGAACCCGTGTCCCCTACGTCGGCAGGCGGATTCTCAACCACTGTGCCACCAGGGAAGCCCAAGACCTGGTGGTAGTGACAGAATTTTTGTCTTTGGTCCTAGACCCTATTCAAACAGCATCTACAAGGAAACTCTTGCCCTTTTCTTTCACTGGGGAAGCGGTGAGGTATGTAACAGACACACCCACAAACAGAACAAGAGCAGTTACCGTATACCAAGCACTTACTATGTGCTAGATACTGTTCTCAACACTTTACACCTGTCACTTCATTTAATCTTCCCAACAACCCCATGAGGTGAGTGCTGTTGTTATCACCTCCTCTTACAGATGAGGAACCTGAGGCACAGACAGGTGTAACTCCCAAGGTCACAGGTAGGATGGGCACATCCAGACTGTGATATTTGGCAGTTTGGCTCCAGGACCCACAGTCAACCACTGGAGAAATGAAGTAAAAAATAAATGTAAAATGTAAAACAGTAAAACTTTTAGAAAAAAACATAGGAGAGAAAAATCTTTGGGACTGATGGCCAAGTGAAGAGTTCTTTGACTTTACACAAACAGCTGGATCCATAAAAGAAAAATGAAATAAATGGACAAGTTGGACTTCATCAAAATTTAAGACTTTTGTTCTTTGAAAGACTCTGTTAAGAGTATGAAAAGACAAGCTACAGACTTGGAGAAAATGTTTGCAAACCACATATCTGACAAAGGACTGCTTTGTAGAATATATTGGGAACCATCAAAACTCACTAGAAAAACAATTCAGTTAGAAAATGGGCAAAAGACATGAAGAGGCATTTCACCCAAAGAGGAAATACACATGGTAAATAAGCACGTGAAAAGATGTTCAACATCATTATCCATTAGGGCTATGCAAATTAAACCACAATGAGGTGTCACTGCACACCTATCAGAATGGGTAAAATGGAACACCAAATGTTGGCAACGAGGAGAAACTGGGTCATGCATACATTGCTTGTGGGTATGTGAAATGGAGCTGCCATTCTGGAAAAGAATATGGCAGTTTCCTATGAAACTAAACACACATTTCCCATAATGATCCAACAATTGCACTCTTGGGCATTTGTTCCAGAGACGTGAAACTTATGGTCACAAAAAAACCAGTGCAAGAGCATATCCAAAAGGTAAAATACCTTAGGTAGGAATAAACCTACCTAAGGAGACAAAAGACCTGTATGCAGAAAACTATAAGACACTGATGAAAGAAATTAAAGATGATACAAACAGATGGAGGGATATACCATGTTCTTGGATTGGAAGAATCAACATTGTGAAAATGACTATACTACCCAAAGCAATCTACAGATTCAATGCAATCCTTATCAAACTACCACTGGCATTTTTCACAGAACTAGAACAAAAAATTCCACAATTTGGATGGAAACACAAAAGACCCTGAATAGTAAAGCAATCTTAAGAAAGAAAAATGGAGTTGGAGGAATCAGGCTCCTTGACTTCAGACTATACTACAAAGCTACAGTAATCAAGACAGTATGGTACTGGCACAAAAACAGAAATATAGATCAATGGAACAGGATAGAAAGCCCAGAGATAAACCCACGCACATATGGTCACCTTATCTTTGGTAAAGGAGGCAAGAATATACAGCGGAGAAAAGACAGCCTCTTCAATAAGTGGTGCTGGGAAAACTGGACAGCTACATGTAAAAGAATGAAATTAGAACACTCCCTAACACCATACACAAAATAAACTCAAAATGGATTAAAGACCTAAATATAAGGCCAGACACTATAAAACTCTTAGAGGAAAACATAGGCAGAACACTCTATGACATACATCACAGCAAGATCCTTTTTGACCCACCTTCTGAAATGGAAATAAAAACAAAAATAAACACATGGGACCTAATGAAACTTAAAGGCTTTTGCACAGCAAAGGAAACCATAAACAAGATGAAAAGACGTCCCTCTGAATGGGAGAAAATATTTGCAAATGAAGCAACTGACAAAGGATTAATCTCCAAAATTTACAAGCAGCTTATGCAGCTCAATATCAAAAAAACCAACAACCCAATACAAAAATGGGCAGAAGACCTAAACAGACATTTCTCCAAAGAAGATATACAGATTGCTAACAAACACATGAAAGGATGCTCAACATCACTAATCATTAGAGAAATGCAAATCAAAACTACAATGAGGCATCACCTCACACCAGTCAGAATGGCCATCATCAAAAAATCTACAAACAATAAATGCTGGAGAAGGTGTGGAGAAAAGGGAACCCTCTTGCACTGTTGGGGGAAATGTAAATTGATACAGCCACTATGGAGAACAGTATGGAGGTTCCTTAAAAAACTAAAAATAGAACTACCATGCAGCCCAGCAATCCCACTACTGAGCATATACCCTGAGAAAACCATAATTCAAAGAGTCATGTACCACAATGTTCATTACAGCTCTATTTACAATAGCCAGGACATGGAAGCAACCTAAGTGTCCATCGACAGATGAATGGATAAAGAATATGTGGCACATATATACAATGGAATATTACTCAGCCATAAAAAGAAACAAAATTGAGTTATTTGTAGTGAGGTGGATGGACCTAGAGTCTGTCATACAAAGTGAAGTAAGTCAGAAAGAGAAAAACAAAGACTGTATGGTAACACATATATATGGAATCTATAAAAAAATAAAGGTTCTGAAAAACCTAGGGGCAGGACAGGAATAAAGATGCAGATGTAGAAAATGGACTTGACACTGGGAGGGGGAAGGGTAAGCTGGGACAAAAAGAGAGTGGCATGGACATATGTACACTACCAAATGTAAAATACATAGCTAGTGGGAAGCAGCCACATTAGCACAGGGAGAGCAGCTTGGTGCTTTGTTACCACCTAGAAGGGTGGGTTAGGGAGGGTGGGAGGGAGACGCAAGAGGGAGGAGATATGGGGATATATGTATATGTATAGCTGATTCACTTTGTTATACAGCAGAAACTAACACACCATTGTAAAGCAATTATACTCCAATAAAGATGTTTAAAAAAAAAAAGACGATGTGGTGTGTATACACACACAGACGCACACACACACACACACACGCACACACAGGAATACTACACAGCCATAAAAAAGAATGAAATAATGCCATTTGCAGCAACATGGATGGACCTAGAGATTACCATACTAAGTGAAGTGAATCAGAAAGACAAATATCGTATGATATCATTTATATGTGGAACCTAAAATATGATACAAATGAACTTATTTACAAAACAGAAACAGACTCACAGACATAGAAAACAAACTTATGGTTACCAAAGGGGAAAGGTGGGTGTAGAGATAAATTAGAAGTTTGGGATTAGCAGATACAAACTAGTATATATAAAATAGATAAACAACGAGGTCCTACTGTATACCATAGGGAATTATATTCAATATCTTGTAATAAACTATAATGGAAAAGAATATGAAAAGTATATATATATATATATATATATATATATATAAATAACTGAATCACTTTGCTGTACACCAGAAACTAAGACAACTTGTAAATCAACTGTACTTCAATTTTAAAAAGTGAAAAAAAAAAAAAAGTGCATGAAAGTTCCAGAGTAGCCTTATTCATAATACCCCCAAACTGGAAACAATCCAGATGTCCTTTAATGAGTGAGTAGTTAAACAAACTATGATGGGCTTCCCTGGTGGCGCAGTGGTTGGGAGGCCGCCTGCCGATGCAGGGTACACGGGTTCGTGCCCCGGTTTGGGAGGATCCCGCATGCCGCGGAGCGGCTGGGCCCGTGAGTCATGGCCGCTGACCCTGCGCGTCCGGAGCCTGTGCTCTGCAACGGGAGAGGCCGCAGCAGTGAGAGGCCCGCGTACCGCAAAAAACCCCCAAAAAACAACAACAACAAAAAACAAACGATGGTACATCCATTCCATAGCATGTAGTACTGTTCAGCAAGAAGAAGGAAAGAACTTTTGATACATTCACTAACTTGGATGAATCTCCAGAGAATTATGCTGAGTGAAAAAAGCCTATCTCAGAAGTGACATACTGTATGATTCCATTTGTATAGCCATCTGGGAATGACAGAATTTGTAGAAATGGAGAACAGATTAGTGATTGACATAGGTAGGGGGAGCATGGAAGGGGAGGAAGTGGGTGTGGCAATAAAAGGCAGCATAAGAGATCCTTGTGGTTGTGGAAATGTTCTGTCTTTCAGTGTTCTGGTTGTGATATCGTACTTAGTTTTGCAAGATGTTACGGTCGGGAAAAATTGGGTTAAGGGAACATAGGGTTTCTCTTCATTATTTCTTAAGTAAATGTAATCTGAATTTATTTAAAAATAAAAAGTTTAATTACAAAAATAATAAATCAGGGCTACCACCATTAATGAAAAGAAATACTCCTTATTAAAGCAATAAATCTTGCTAAGTATTTAAGTTCAGCTTACAAATGTTATAATTTTTAAAAACCCTTGTGAAGGGGGTTTTGGAAGTTGGTTAATTCTCCTAAATCGTTTAAGCCACCTTTAAAATTTAATATATTCACTTTCATTTTCAAAGAGTTCACTTGTTCTGATGAACAAAACCATTGGGTATTTAATGTAATTCTTGTATATCTAATAAATAAACTTCTAAATATGGATAATCTTATGTTCATTTAAAAATTGTAATTTATACACATTTAATAAGAGTGTATTAAACCTTTCAACTCAAAACAAATCTAAATCAAAATCTCACTTACACATTTTAAATTAGAACCACAAAATTAATCTATTAATCACTCCATCTCTCAAACAATACAATTCAATACCAGATACATACAGATAATTCATAACTTTAACACAAAATTACTCTAATTTTACTTTGTCACTTCAACACTTAATACTAAATTAAGGATATTGATCCATAAAAGAAATAATATTTTTCAAAAATGAACTGGGTTGCACCTCCAACAGAGATGTTGGCGGGGGCTGACAAGGCAGCAGTAGTGTTTGTGATCATCTGTGTGATTTGCCTCATAACTGCGCAGGATGCGTAGAGAGGAGGCAGGCATTCTCAGAACATGCCCTCCTAATGCCTTCTTCCGATCTGAATTATTTTCGTGTACTTCTCATCCGGCAGGACCACAGCTTTTACAGGTATTCCAGAGACAGCTGGTTAGCATTTTGCACGGCTCCTGTGCCTTTATCTGATGCTGTGGTCCTGATCCCAATTCTCAGGTCATTGGTAATAACAGTGACAGCTAGTAATTTATATTTAGCACTGAATATGGGTTAGGCACTATTCCAAATACTTTATAGTAACTTCTTTTTTAATTTCACTACAACTCTGTGAGGTAGGCATGATGATTATTTCTGTTTTACAGATGGGAAAGCTGAGGGACAGAGAGGTCATGTGACCTACCTAAGGTCATATAGCTAGTAGAAGGCAGAATTCAGATTCAAACCCAGGCTGTCTGCTTCATTAGTTGTTGCTATTAACCCCTACCCCTTCTGAGCTTGCCACCGGCCAGCTTGGTGGGAGAGATTGGGGATGTCTGGCCATCTCCTGCTGCTACCCCTCTCCTCCCCTCTGTTCAACCCCACCGTCACTGTGGTATGTGGAAGTCTCCTGGGCTTCTCTGTCCGTTATAACAAGGCTCAGAGTGGGGCCTGGGAGCTAACTGATGGATGTGAGCTTCATTCCTCAGTCTCACTGTCGTACATTATAAGGACATGAGTGGATGGCATTGGGGTTTCTCATGGCTGGTGCCTTCTCTGGGACCTGACCCCAGACCTGCCTCTACCCTCACACTCTCTCTGTCCTTTCCTATACCCTAGGGTTGCAATCCAAGCCCACCTTGTGGATGACAAGTCAGCCGAGGAATCCACTAGAACTGCGCAGAGGAAAGTTGGACTCGGGGAAGACACAGACCAAAATCCGACTAGTGAGAGTATGACGAGCATCTTTCCGCAGGCACCAGGGCCCAGGGCAGGGGGCGGGGGATGGTGATAGCAAACACGCACTGAGCACTTCATGGGTGCCCGACTTGACTCCTCATCCCCACAGCAACCCCGTGGGCACGCTTATCATCATCCCTCTTCTACAGATGGGGAAACCGAGGTGCAGGGAGATGACACAGACCACGCAGCTAGAAAATGCAGTACCAGGGGTCAAAGCCAGTTAGGCAAACAGTAGTTTGCCTTTGTTTTTGTATTTTTTGGCCGCGCTGCAAGGCATGTGGGATCTTAGTTCCCTGACCAGGGATCGAACCTGCGCCCCCTGCATTGGGAGCACAGAGTCTTTTTTTGGGAGCACAGAGTCTTAACCACTGGACCACTAGGGAAGTCCCTTGCTTTTGTGTTTAAGACTCAGGAAAATGATCAGAATCACTTTTTTTTTTAACATTAATGACTGCAATGCATTAAAACATGAAATATATGAACATCTATGAAAGAACAAATAAAACCAACTCGCTGTTCACCTTTGGAGGATCCCAGGGAAACAAATCACTAATTTTTTTTTTTTTTGACTTAAAACAATAGAAATTTATTGTCTCACAGTTCTGGAGGCCAGAAGTCCAAGATCAATGTGTTGGCAGGACTGTGCTCCCTTTGAGCAGAATCACTTTTTATTTTACTGCATTAGGAACACAATTTAGTGGCTTGTTCCTTTTAAAATTTCCAGTAAATTAGCCTTTTACGGAATACAGTGCATCTTAAAGAAAGGCTTAGGAGCTTACTATTAAAAATTTTCACATCAACTAATAGAACTTTTGATAATTGATTTTCTTACCATCCATTGTTTTTTTATGGCTTCTGAACATTGTTTCAAAGTATTTGAAATGACTAGAAGAAGAGGGGGCTTTTGTGTCCATAGGAGAAAGTAAAATACCAAATACTATAAATACTACAAAATACTATAGAAGAATTCTTAACTTCTTCAGGAAAGTTTTTAATATGAGTCAATGAACAAGGACTGTATATAAAGAAATAGGGAAAAATGTATTTGCCTTGAAACCTTTTTTTTCCTTTAACCTTCAATTTTGCAAAAATGGTTTAGAGGCAGCCCTGCATTTGTAAAGTAGGAACTCATATTTCTGATGTTATTTTTTTAATTTTTATTTTTTTGTGGTATGTGGGCCTCTCACTGTTGTGGCCTCTCCCATTGTGGAGCACAGGCTCCGGACGTGCAGGCTCAGCAGGCCCAGCCGCTCCGCGGCATGTGGGATCTTCCCGGACCGGGTCACGAACCCGTGTCCCCTGCATTGGCAGGCGGACCCTCAACCACTGTGCCACCAGGGAAGCCCTCTGATGTTATTTTTATCCTGACTTTAGAAGGGTTTATGTGTTTTTGTCTGAAAGATGAACTTGGACAATTGGCTCTAAAAGTTGTGCTCCTAACCAGTTCCTAATACTGTCTCTTGTAATCATTCATTTGTTTAGTCAACAAATATTTGAGCACCTACTATGTGCCAGACCCTGTTCTAGGTGTGGGGATTCACCAGTGATGTGGACTCTGACCTTAGGGAGCTCACATTCTACTCGGGGAGACAGACAATAAGTAAGACAGATAAAAATGTAATATGTGTAGTGAGGGTTAAGAGCTATGAAGAAGTGTAAAATAAGGTTAGGGGCTTAAGAGGCACAGAGGATGGAGTGGCCATGACTGTTTTAGGAGGGTGGTCAGGGAAGGCTGCTAAGGTGGTGACATCTGAGGGGGAATGTTCCAGGCCAAGAAGCTGGAAGTGCAAAGGCCCTGAGGTTGGTGTGAGGTCAGTGATGGGCCAGGTGATGAGGAAGAAAGATGGTGGGCTGTGGGGGGAAGGAGATAGCTTGTATACAGCCCTGTAGTCCATGATTAGGCTTTGTGTTTGCATAGAGTAAGGCAGGAAGACCCTGGAGGATTCTGAGTAGAGTGGGGAAATGATCTGACTTAGATTTTCACGGGAGTCCTTGGGCTGCTGCTGCTGTGTGCAGAACGGGCTGTGGGGACAAGGGGGAAACAGAGCAAGGGAGTAGAAATGACTCAGTTGGTTTGTTCTTGGATATGAAGTAGGATCCTGACTCTGCCCCTCAGCCTTAGGACAGTCACTTACTCGATCAACAACTCCTGAGAGAATGCCTACGATATGCCAGGCACCAAGCCGGGTGTTGGGGACACAGCTGTGAACATGGCCCTTAGAATCTGTGCTATGATGGAGCTTATACTTTAGTGGGGAGACACATGATAAATGAATTTAAACCCCCAAAGAATTGTACTCATCAGTTTATTCAACCCATACTTGTGGAGCTCCAGGCACTGTCCTGTGTGCTGGAGATACATACAGCTGTGACAAAACAACCAGAGCCCCTGCCCTCCTGGCTGTAAAATTCTAGTTGAGTAGACAGACACGAAACAAGATAATAAGAAAAACATGTTATGTTTGGTAGCGATGAGTCCTAGGAGAAAAATAAATTGGGAAAAGGGGAGACATAATTACAAACTGTAATTATGTAATTACAAATTGGGTAAGGGTCAGGACGGCACAAAGTAGGGTTTCTACCCTAGAGCTGGTGGTCAGCGAAGATCCATTTCTAGAGCAGAGGTCATTAATTGTACACTTTATCAGAATCACCTGGGAGTGGGGCTCAGTGGGCCCGAGACTCAAGAGACTGGCATTTTTCACAAGATGCTTCTGGTCCCCGTGGGCCATATTTGGAGATGTTTTGGTCTGGAGATGTGAAGGCAAGATGGTGGAGTGGCTAGGAGCCCAGACTTCAAGGACAACGGCTCTGCGATGGGTGACCTTGGGTAAGGTACTGCATCTCTCTGACCCTCAAGTTCTGCTTCTCTAAAGTGGGGATAATAATAGTCCCAAGTAGGCTTCTCTGGTGGCGCAGTGGTTGAGAGTCCATCTGCCGATGCAGGGGACACGGGTTTGTGCCCTGGTCTGGGAAGATCCCACATGCCGCGGAGCGGCTGGGTCCGTGAGCCATGGCCACCGAGCCTGCGCGTCCGGAGCCTGTGCTCCACAACGGGAGAGGCCACAAGAGTGAGAGGCCCGCGTACCGCAAAAAAAAAACAAAAAGCAAAGCCAAAAATAATAGTCCCAAGTGAGGTAGTGCATGGGAAGTGCTTAGCATACTTTAGAGTTCATAATAAGTACTCTGTGCATTTGCACTATTACTCATTATTGCGTGAGGAATATGGCAGCTGAGGGCTAGGAAGAGGTAGTTTCTAGCAAAGGACAGAGAAATGAAGAACAGAAGGAATAAAGCAGAGAGCACATAGCCTGGCAGAGGCGGAGGGTGAGAACCGGTGAGAATGGTGACTCGTCACTGAGTGTGCGAGACGCGCCACTAAGCGGCTTGACTGTGAATATTACCTCATCTGTTTTTTATAGCAGCAGCTCTCTGAAGCCGGCATTAGTTTCCTAACATACGGAATGAGTAGAGCAGGGTTCTGGGAGGCTAACTAACGTGCCCAGGTTCCCTTAGGTGGGAAGTGGCAGAGCTGGCATTTGAACCAAGGTGTGTCGAGGCCTAACATCCAAGCCTTGATCACTGTGAGGTTCAGCCCGCCTTGCAGCCTTAGGCCCACTCAGCTCCTCATCTTAATGTAGTGGAAAGATAGACATTGGGAGTCGGAAGTCTGCCTTTCGAGTTCCGGTGCCACTACTTCCTGTTTGTGCAACTTTGGGGCAGTCATGTAACCCGCCTGAACATCCATCCACCTATGAGTAAAATAGAGCTGGGGAACAGAGGGTTGTTGGAGGGTAAGCTGATACCCTGAGCCGCCTGCTGAGTGAGGCACCCTCAGCGATTGTTCTTGTTGTTATTATTATTGTAGGTTATGTGTACCTGCTTGGGGGCCCTTAGGCAAGTCCCTTAATCCCTTAGAGGCTCCTTCTTTTCCCAGGGGCTGTTGTATGAAACAGTCCTCACTCAGCTCAGCTGCCTGACGAGAAATGGTAGCGATTATCATCCACTCTGCCTCTCCTGCTTCTTCTCCAGACAAGGCCCATAACCTCGGCCATCTTCTTTCCTACTTGGGCGTTTTCTATTATTGCTAGTACTATATAGTTCATCGATTCTAAGAAGCCATTGATAATAAGGTGTACCTTTATCTTAATTACCCACTAATAAAATATTTGTCAATTAGACTGTAACACGCCACCAACTGTAAGATATATCCCCACCTCAGAGTGTAAAATTATGGGAAAATGGGTGTTTCAGCAAGGATGAAATAATTCAAGGTGCTCTGACCCGCAGACAATGGGGAACCGCCGCCCAGCTCGGGTGGCATTTACCAGTCGAGGCCACGAGGGGGCGGATTGCGGCGGGAGGGAAGTGGTCCCTAGGCTCCCGGAGGTTCCGGCCAGCTCCGCGTATCACGAAACACTGCCCCCTTTCCCTGTTCCTCCGCTTGCAGACGATGCTCAGGAACCGGCGAACCGCGCACCAGGAGCTCTGCAACCACGAGGACTTCCTCACCAAGCTCTGTGGGGAACTGATCAAGACCATCCAGGACACGGACGACAGCTCGGCCCTGAAAGTGCGGGTGATGCTGCAGCAGGAGGACGTCTTCACGGTGAGCCCCCACCGTGGCCCCGCAGCCCTGCCTCTGCCCTGCGTTGCGGTCCAGCCCGCGACGCCGCCCTCCTGAGCGCTTGGGCGCCCTCTCCTGCATTCTCCCGGCCTCTCCCGGCCCATTGCGCAAGCTGCTTCCTCCATGTGGAGGATACATCTCTTACACACTCCGGCCCCCACCCCCACCCCCCGCCCACCTACCTGGGCTTTGGAATCAGACTGGGGGTGGCGGGGGGTGGGGACTCATCCCCATCAGCACTTATTAGCTGGAAGAGTTTGGGTTAACCTCTGAGCCCTGTAAAACTGGGGCACAACTGCACCCACCCTGAAGAGGAGTTGTGCCTGGCACACAGTATGTGTGGGGTTGGGTTTGGAGACTCCTCTGAGGAAGTGCTGAGTCCTCTGACAGTCCGTGCTTTGGCTGCACCAGTGGAGGCTTGGGGTGAGCTGACCCCCCTCCCCGCCCCCCACTCCCACAGACCATCGCTGACATCTTGGAGTACTCAAACAAGAAGAAGCTGCACCAGATGAAGTGTGAGCTTCAGGAATGGGAGGAGAAGGAGGAATCCAGGATACACAGTAAGAATCCCTGGGGCTGACTCCCTGACCCTCGCCTGGCCCTCTGTGGAGGTCAGCCGCCGGGCATTCCCCTTGCACCTCCCTTTCGGAAACCATCAGGCCCATCACCTCCCTTCTGCTAAGATGCACAGCTGACAGCTTACTCATCAAGCACTTAGCGCTTGCAGGCCCTACGTGCTTTGTTTTTACGGGCTCACTCTCCGTCATTCCGACTACCTGTAAGGCAGGGAAGTTTTCCTTTTCTCCCATTTTACAGATGAGGCAACTGAGGGTAAGGGAAATGAAGGTTATACAGCTAGGAGCCAGCATCCAATCCCAGCCTCCCTCTCTCTTGCCAGCGTCCCTCTGGGAGTCAGTGGCTGGAATAGGTCACTGGCCACAGACCTGCTGAGCCTGTGGTTTCTTTCCCCTGAGCAGACTAGAAGCCTTCTGAGGGGAGGGGCAGTGTGTCAGGCAGCCTCAGACGCTGGGGATCCCCTCCATGGAGGGTGGCAGGATAGACTGTCTTAATCCTGCCCTGGTCATGTCTTGGGAGCCAGTGTTGCCCCATTTCACTGGGCTCATTGCCTTGGGAGCGTGTGTGTGAGGGGACTGAGGTCCAGAGAGGGAGGGTCTTGGTGAGGGTCATGCAGTGGCATTGGCAGAGCCGGGATCTTGCACTGGGATAGTTTCTTTCCTACCCGGTACTGCCTCTTCTCCTGTAAAGGTAAAGAGCTCTCTAGGGGCTTAACTGTCCACCACCTCCCAGCCTTGTGTGACCTTGCTTCAGCCCAGACCCCAATTCATTGGTCAAGGAGAGCTTTGCCTCTTGGGTCTCCCCAGGGGGGTTCTTGAGGGAGGATCCTGCCTTCTGTCCCTCCTGATCTCTTCAGACCTGGAGCAGCAGGTGGAACAGCTGGATGCCAAGATCGAGAAGGTCCACAAGAAAGTGAGCTTCATGAGCACTTACATGGACCGTGAGTATCCCATCAAGTCGGTCCAGGTTGCCAACCTTGTGCGCCAGCTGCAGCAGGTGAAGGACAGCCAGCAGGTAGGTGAGCCCATGGCCTTGCCTCGCCAGACCATGTGGGAGGCAGGGCTGGTGGCCAACACCCTCCTGCTGACCCCCAGGATGAGCTGGATGACCTCAGTGAGATGTGCAGAATGGTCCTGGCATCTATGTCCAACCAGATTCAGAATAAGAAAAAAAACCTACTGAGGTCTCTGGTGGTGGTGAGTAGCCAGCCACTGTGGCAGGTATCCAGGTCCTGCCCCCAGCCCTGCTTTTTTCCCTGTCCTCTGCCTCCAGGCCCCCCCCACACCCACCATGCTACCCAGTGCATGGTCGCCCCTGGGGCCAGACTTGGGAGCCAGACCTCTCCTTCCTCTGCAGAAAATCCAGCGTGCTCATCAGGAAACGCTCCTGCAGAAGACTTGGAATAGCCAGCTCATACTGAAATACATGGACAAGTTCCGAGAAGTGAGTGGGCAGCAAAGGTGGTCGTCACCCCTGTGCTAGAGCAGGAGGGTGGGTGGTCCCCAGGACCTGTGGGAGCCAGGCTTGTCCTGATGTGGCGCTCATGAGGTCTCTGACTCTGGTGTTAGCCTTCCTCCTTGGCAGTGCCATTAATGCCACTTGTCATTCATCTGAGAAGGGGATTTGTGCTGGCCTAGGGTTTGCCTCATTAACCAACACCGCCAGCCATGACCCAGCAGCACCATCGCCAAGCATCACCACATGACCATCACTTTAATTTCACTACCCAGCCCCGGTCTCCACCTCTTTAATTCTTGTCATTGACCGTCACTCATGACCAGTGTTAATGAAATCCACCATCACCACCCTCTCGCGGTAATTTTCGTGATCTTGCACCTTCATCAGTTATCCGAGTGAATGGCCTTCATCACCTCCACCAGCCCCCGTTAATTCTCACTGTCAAGCGCTGCCACCCATTTGCAACCTGTCTCCCTTCTCCACGATCCCCTCACCCTTAACCGGAACCATCAAACATCGTCGGTAACTTGTGAGCCAGCCCTGCCCTGCACAGCGAGGACCCCCGTCTGGAGTCCGGAAGTCCCAGTGACAAAAGTGACAAAGCCCAGGCCATTTCTGTAGATGAATGAGCAGTAATCCTTGTTCATTTTGCCCTTTTCTCCCTTTGGTTGGGGAATGTTTCGTTTCTCACTTTCCCCTGCTCTCCTCAGCTTATAGACCATTTTGAGGAGGAAATACCCGTATTAAGGGCTGAGGTGGAGCAGCTCCAGTTTCAGATCTGGGAACCCCGAGAGATTGTGTTTGCGGACGTTCTGCTTCGGAGATCCAAGTACGTGATCCTTGTGTAGCTACCTCTTAAACTAGCCACGCTCTGGACTCGAAGAAGCTCTCTGTTCTCGGGGAAGGCAGCCTGGTGGAGGAGGCAGGAGGCTGGGTTTTTGCCTTGGCTTTGCCCCTGACTGTGTAGCAGATGTGACCTTTCCCATCTTTGGGCCTTAGTGTCCCATCTCTGCACAGCAGGCTGAGTTAGGTAATCTCTCTGGACCCTTCCAATTCCACATTCCACGTTTCAACCAAGTGGGTCCGCCCCTAAGCTCCTGGGGTGTTCAGGAAGACAGTGTTGAGTGGGGTGGTCGGCTCCAGAGACGAATGGCCTGGAAGGCACACTGCAGGGAAAGAAGGGTGTTCTCTCCGTGGGGCAGAATTCTGGGCCCCAAAGGAAGGACTTCCCTCCTTCCAAAACCAGTTCGCTGCCTGCCCTCCCTTGGGTCAGGCCCTCTGGGTCTGAGGGTGAGGATCCTACCAGGCCACGCCTCTCTATGTGGGGCAGATCTTACCATCTGCAAATTATTTTTCTTCTTCTTATCTTCTATGTCTATCTCCTTCTCTTCCTCTCCCCTTCTTTCCTCCTCCTCTACCTCCTATTCTTCATTCTCCTCTTATTTTCCTTAAAAAGTACTGTCAGATTTATGATGTGCCTATGGAGTGCCAGGCACTGTGAGTGCCAGTAACCCTGGGCTCTAACACCATGGAGCCAAGGAGGGGACCAGACATTAATCGATAACGAGCCACTGACAAAGGTCCCGCGGCAACTGACCCCAGAGCTGCTGAAGCAGAGGCATAGATGTGGCGCTGGCAGAGCGTAGCCCGGACAGAGAGGAGTCTGGAGGGTCAAGAGAGGTTTCCCTGAGAATGTGACAGTTTAAACCAGGGTCTGAAGGATGATGCATAGAAGTTCACTGGGCAAAAGGGGCTGAAGGAGGAAACTGGAGGAAGAACATTTCCAGGTGGTGGTGCTGGCGTCTTGGGGGTGTGGTGAGTAGGCACCGTCGTCCTTATCTGAGCTCTGAACACATTGAAATAAGACTGAAAGGAGCAAGGCGGACATGGGCCAGACGCTCACTTTTATTCTGATGAAGCTGATTTTAGAGAAGGTAGCAACAGCTTCTACCTCCAGATATCTTGGCTTCTGAATAGTGAACCCAGAATTGGGCAAGTCGAGCTCCTTGGTCAGCTGTGTTGGAGCAGAGGAGAGTGTCGTCCTTGCAGGCTGCTCGTGGCTGAGAGGCAACAGGGCACCCATGCCCCATCCTATTCTCCAGACTCACTGGTCAGGTCGTTGTACCCCTTTCCGGGGGCAGAGTGAGTAAAGTGAGGCCAGGAGCAGTATGGCTGCTGCTGCCCCTCCACGGGCAGGGAGACACCGGGAATGGGAAGACGCTTTCTCCTCCTAAAACGTGGGAGGGGCGCATCCCTAGGCAGAGCTTCTCCAACCAGAACGTGCACAGGAATCCCCTAGAGATCTTGTTACAGAGCAGATGCTGAACCGGTAGGTCTGGAGTGGGGCTAAGGAGTCAGCATTTCTAAGAAGCTCCTGGGTGAGGCTGACGCTGCCAGTCCCTGGGTCACAAGCGGAGCAGTGAGGCTGTGGAGCATGTGTGGTAGGAGGGAACTTGATGTTTACCAGGGGCTGAATGAGGCTGGAATGCAGAGTGGTGGGGAGAGTAACGGGGAGGAAGCAGGACAGCTCAGCCCCTAGGAACCTCCACGCAGGGCCCGGTAGACCGAGGGAAGAGTTTGGTACTTGACCCTGAAAGCAAAGAAATTGTAAGCTGAGTGGTGACATCAGATTTGCATTCCAAGAAGAGTTACTTTGAAAAGAGGGTGGAGGAGATATTGGAGAGGGGCCAGAGGAGGTGCTGGGAGTCTGGTTGGCAATCGTGGGGGGGGGGGGGGGTTGGGGAGTGGCTTGGCCAGGGTGGGTGGCAGAAGAGAGAGGAGAGATGGTTGGAGTGGAGAAGAATTGAAGAAGGTAAACCCGTAGGTCTTGGTGATATTTGGATGTGGGAAGTCAAGGACAGGGAGGTGTCAAGAATGACCCCTGGGTTTCTGGCTTTTGTCACAGGGTGGGTAGTGGTACCAGATCCAGAGAGAGGGAAGGCTGGGGCCGGGGGGGTGAAGGATGCTTACGCAGGTCAGTCTGCAGTTGACTGGGACACTGAGTTTAATTTACAGAGACCTCAGCGTGGAGCTGTCAGGTAGGCAGTTGGGGGTACGAGTGTAGATATCAGAAGACAGATACTGACTGGAGATGGAAATTTGGGCATTGCCAGTACAGAGATGCATTTTTTTTTTTTACTATTATTTTGAACAATTTCAAATATACAGAAAAGTCCAGAGAGTATTATGATGAATACGCAGTTACCCATCTAGATTTAGGAATAGTTATATTTTTGCCATATTGGCTTCATCTTCATTTCTTCCTTGTTCTTTCTTCTGAAATGTTGTAAATTGCAGACATCCTGACATTTCATGTCTAAATCCTTCAGCGTGCGTCAGTATGTACCATGAGAGTGGGTGAGAGAACTGGGAGGGAGAATGTAATCCTGGAGCCTTGGAAATGTTCGTGCTGGTCACTGAGATGGGAAGATAGTGCAGATGGGAACCCACTGCTCTTGCTACTGTTACGGAAAGAATAATGCCTGTCATTTACTGAGCACTTATTACATGCTGGCCTGGTCTCATTTAATCTTCCCATCAGTGACTGAAGGTGGACCCTCCCCCCTTGACAGATGAGGAAACGAGGCTCGCCTGGGGTCTGTCGCATAGTGAGTGCTTGTTACATAGGTGCCCAGTGATGTCCAGAGGCTCAGAGGGGAGAAGCAGTGTGCTCAAGGTGACACAGAGTTAGGCTTCCAAACCAGTCATCCTGACTCCAGAGAGAGCGCTCGTCCTGAGGGGCCCCAGCACTTCAGAGCTGAGCTCTTGTTTCCTCTTGGCCTCAGAGCTCTGTGGGGCAACATGAGTCCTGCCAAACCAGTTCCTTTTCCATTTTGACGTGTGTGTGTGTGTGTGTGTGTGTGTGTGTGTGTGTGTGTGTGTGTGTTTGCTGTAAGGTCACAGGTTGTGTTCCTCTGAGGCCCTGCTCCCCTACCTGCAGCTCTGGCGCCCCTGCTTGGTGTCTCACACCCCTCTTTGCTGTTTCCTACCAGGTGCACCCCTAACATGGACATCATCCTCAACATCCCTGTGGAAGAGCTGCTGCCCTTCTAGATGGCGGGGCGATGGGCCACCCCTCCCTCCCTGGTCTCTTCCCCACACCCAGAGCCTTGAGTTCTCTCCTTCCAAGCCCACGTCCCCATCCAGACCTGGTCTGCAGTTCCTTCCTTCCTCCTGCTCCCTCCCTCCGTCCTTTCCTCCCTTGCGTGCTTCCTGTTTCCTGTCCGCTTCCTGCGTCCCCCTCTCCCTCCATGCTTTTGGTTGGTGCTTCTACCTGAGCCAGGTAGGAATTCCTAGTCAAGTCCTTTTTACCAATAAAGCTGGGTTTGCCTTTTGCCAGTGCCTGGGGCTTCCTGAGAAGCCTAGGCAGAAGTGGATTTTGTCTTAAGATTAGGGGTGGGCAACTGTGCTGCCTGCATCTGGGGCTCCAAACTTCTTGAGAAGTGCTGGAGCGCCGCCCCCTGCCTGAGTCTCCATGGTTCTGTGGCTCCGGGCCACCCCCTCCCTGGTGCAGTGCGACTCCAGTTTCTCACCTGATTTGTGCCCAGACCTGTTGAGGCCAGTTCCGGGATGGAGGGGGGATTCCTTGAGTTGGATACACCTGGGAACTTGCTGGACCTTCACTGCTGCTGGCCGTCTCTTTTCCAGTCCAGCCGTCTGTCTGTCCACCGCTTCTACCCCAACGGTGTGTGGACGTGAACACCAACTCATCCTCAGGTGCCTAGTCAGGCGCTGTTCCCTGCCACATACTCTTTCACGATGGACTTAAGAGGGGCGCTGCCTGGACCCCTCTCCAGCAACGGCTTTTGCTCCGGTTACCAGGAGGGCCACTGGCAGGTGGCCTCCAGCTGCCAGTGCCTTCGGGCTTTGCCTTGGCTGCAGAGAGCCGAGCCTCTTCCCACCTTCCATGATGCTTAAGGTGCCAACACCAAAGGCTGTTCTGGCTCCAGGGCTGCTTGGAGGGTTGGCTGAAACTGCCCCTGGACCGGCACTGCAGCTTGACTCCTCCCTCTGCCCAGCCCTGTGCACCTCTCTCTCCTCCCTCCTTCAGCGGGTCCCAAGGACACTCAGTAGTCAATGTCCTGTACCCTGTGCTCTGTCTCAGAATTGGCCTCCCTGGGGACCCAGACTGTTCCCACTCCCAAGAGCCTCTGGCCGCTCACAGATCCACTCTGTGTTGGGAGACTTTCGGTTACAGGTAACAGAACATCCAAGTCAGATTGGCCAAAACGATAAAGGGCTCAGGCACATAAATATTCTAGGTGAGGCGGGGCTTTAACCAGAAGTCAAGCGATGGCACTGAGGACCTAGTTTCTCTTTCTCTCCTTTGTTCTCCAGGGTGTTTCCTCTTGCTGAGGTCGGCACTCCCTGTGGTCCCAGTATGGCTGCCAGCACCTCCTGGGGTGTAGGATTCCTTGTTCTTGTCCTGCTGGAAATAGGCAGGGTCTCTGTCCCAGAACTTTCAGCCCAAGTCTTAAGATTGCTGTGACTGGACAGGCTCATATCACACGCCCACCGGGAACCAGCCTAGGGGGTGGAGAGTGCCTACTAATTTAGTCTAGATCATGTACTGGACCCCTAGAGCAGGGGAAGGGGTTGGGGGGGTAGAGCACATGACCCAGGCTAAGCCAATAGGCACTCCCAGAACCATATGGATCTCCAAACAGAAATGGACAGTGTTGAACATCATAATAGCAAATGCTTATTAGCTAGAACTTACTTATGCTTTACGTCTGTCAACTCATCACATCCTCACAGGAACAACCCTAGGAGGTAGGTATGTGAGCATTTCAATTTTACAGATGAAGAACCCAAAGCATGAAGAGGTGAAGTGACTTTTTCGAAAGTCACCAGGCTAATGTCTGTAAGTGGTGCAGAGCTGAGCCGCCAGGTGTCATAGGAGCCAATTAAGACAAGTCCAAATTAAAGGAACAGTCAGGCTTCAATCGTTCACTTCCACATGTAAGGAAGAGGCCAAACTGGAGAAGCACTGACATCCCTTCCTTGGATTTTCCCCTTGGAACAAATGGCACCATCCCATCAGGTGGATCGAAGCTGGGGATGCTCTCACTGCTGGGGGAGCCCCGAACTAAAGGCTCCTTCAGTTTTATGGATCTGGGGGCCACGGGGAGTGGGGGGATTGGGGTGGGGAAGGGAGTGTGGGAAGGGCTAGGAGCAAGAGGGTCCTGACTCTTGAGGCAGAGTGGAGACGTGTCTTCCAGGTTTCCCCCGCCCCCCATAAGGGTGAGGCACCCGAGGAGGGCCTCGGCCGAAGGCAATCCCCTTCCCACTAAAGGTCTCTGAAGAAAGCTGGGATAGGAATGCAGGTTGGGGCAGGGGCTTGAGTCCTTGGCTGTGACCCACTGAGAGACCGCGTGCACGGGCGGCGTACCACGCTGGTGTGGGGAGGCTAACCCTCCCTGCCAGGCCTGCCGGGGAGAGCCCCTGTAATGGCCTACGGTTGTGCCTAAGAAATGAACAGATACACACTACTATATATAAAACAGGTAAACAACAAAGGCCTACCCTGTAGCACAGGGAACTGTATTCAATATCTTCTAACAACCTATAATGGAAAAGAATCTGAACAAGTGTATACGTGTATATATGAATCACTTTACACCTGAAATGAACACAACACTGTAAATCAACTATCCTTCAATCAAAAAATACTTAAAAAATCAGACATAGGTTTTTGGCCGGAAGCTGGATTCCTTATAGTGAAGGGATGACTGAGTTCTGAGGAGGAAAACCAAGAAACGACCTAAGAGCACACAGATTCCCTCACATCACACACAGCCATCGCGCCTCCAGATGTGATGGAGAGTAACCCCACATGTGCACAGCTGTACATGGATGTGCTCCCACTTTTCAGAGTTGCACGTGGGCTTATCCTCACATGTGCAGGTATCGATGCGTATGCACGCGGGTACACACCAGGACTGCCTTCGTCGATAAAAGAAGGACTGATTGCGTGTCTCACCAGGAATTCTCTGTATTAGTCAGCTTTAGCCCCAGTAACACTGCTGCGTGAGAAGCAACTGCAGAACTCAGTGGATCGCAGCGGTAAGAGTTTATTCTTCACTCGGGGTCCTCAGGTCGACCGCGCTTTGGCTGAACTCAGCTAGGCTGGTTGGGTGGCTCTGCTGTAGGTTGCGGGTCAGCTGGGCTTGGCTTCAGACTCTGGGTTAGGTTCAGGGGTGCCCTTGGGCTCTGGGGCTATCTCGGGTGTGCTTTTCTCAAGGAGGATCACAGGAGCAAACGAGTCAGGCCCACACTTAAGACCTCTGCTTGCATATGTGCTAGCATTTCACTGGGCAAAGGAAGTTAAACGTCCAGTTCCCAAATCAATTAGGCGGAGAAGTAGCTCCCCCGCCCCGTGCACCTCCCCTTACCTGCCCATGGGAGGGTAAGGGAAGTGGATGTTTGCTGCACAGTAACCCGAACGATGGTGCTTTTCTGCTTATGGAGGCAGGGACTGAGCTCCTGGTATTAGTTTTCTATTGCTGCTATGACAAATTATCACAAACTGAAATAAAACAACACAAATGTATTACCTGAACTATCTGTAGGTCAGAAGTCTGACAGATCTCAGAAGGCTAAAATCAAGGTGTCAGCAGGGCTGTCTTCTTTTCTGGAGGCACTAGAGGAGAATCTATTTTCTTGCCTCTTCCAGCTTCTAGAGTCCACTTGTGTTCCTTGGCTTGTGGGGCCCTCCTCCACCTTCGAAACCAGTAACTGCAGGTTGAGTCTTTCTCCCATCACATCACTCTGGCCTCTTCTTCTACTTTTAAGGACTCTGTGATGACACTGGCCCGACCAGGATAATTCAGGGTACCCTCTCTTTCTTACGGTCTGCTGATTGGCAATCTTAGTTTTATCTGCAATCATAATTCCTCTTTGCCATGTAACATAACACACTCCCAGATTCCGGGGATAGGATGTGGACATCTTTAGGGGCTATTAGTCTGCCTATATATAGTTTGCCCCAAAGATTCATGTCCACCCCACGGGCAAAATACATTCACCTCATCCCCAAATCTCATCCCATTATAGCATCAACTCAAAGTAAAAACAACTCATCCAAATCTTATCAGCTCAAAAGTCCCAAATATCATCTAAACCAGGTCGAGGGAGGCTATGAGAAGACTTCATCCGTGGGCACAATTCCTTCCCACCTGTGAACATGTGAAACTCAAGAAACAAGTTATCTGCCACCAAAATGCAATGGTGGGGTGGGCATAAAAGTTATAGAGTCTCCCTTCAAAAGGGAGAAAATGAAAGGCAAAAAGGGGTCACTGGTCCCAAGGGATTTCAAAATTCAGCTGCTTTCTAGGCCTGGGAATAGTCCTCTGGGCTTGTGTCATCACAGAGTCCTTAAAAATGGAAGAAGAGGGGGCTTCCCTGGTGGCGCAGTGGTTGAGAGTCCACCTGCCGATGCAGGGGACACGGGTTCGTGCCCTGGTCCGGGAAGATCCCACATGCCGCGGAGCGGCTGGGCCCGTGAGCCATGGCCGCTGAGCCTGTGCGTCCGGAGCCTGTGCTCCGCAACGGGAGAGGCCACAACAGTGAGAGGCCCGTGTACTGCAAAAAAAAAAAAAAAAAAAAAAAAAATGGAAGAAGAGGCCAGAGTTTTCAGGGAGGCAGTGGCAGGGGTGTGCGATCGGCAGTCAAGTGGTCCTTGGTATCCTGCAAAGAATGGGAGGTAGAGGAACAAAAGTAGTGGAAATTCTTAATTTTTGGAAATCATCCACCAGGGACAGAAGGGAGCAGCAGTTGGTTTGCTCTTTAAAAGGAAGGGAGGTGGTGGTCACACCTATCTAGATAATCTGGAGGATCTAGATCTGCCTCCAAACATTTTAAAGCCTTTAGGTCTTGTGGGGTAGATCTGTAAAGCAGGTTTGTGTAAAGCACTCTAGCAGGGAGTCATTAGCCTGAGTGGGTCTGCTTTTTCCACTTTCCTCTCTCTGCCTAGGGGCTGTTGCGTCCATGGGGGATCCCATTAGGGAATTCTGTCTTTCAGAATTTTGCACCAAAGAGGCACTGAACAGAAAGGCAGGACAGCGAGCTACCTTGGGTGGGCAGGCAGACACATCTTCAGAGGCTAAGTGCAGAAGCCAAAGATTAAATACACAATGGTCCAATGCACCAAAGTGTCACTATTTATCTGGGGCAGCAGGGCTGCCGGACAGTTGTGCCAGGACTCTACCTGTCTTAACTGAGTGTATTTGTGCTGGCTTGTGGCAGGGGCCATTCCCCATTGCTAGAGACATGGGACATGCTCGACGGGTTGTGAAAAGAGCCCGGCCAATCTAACTGCTGCAGTGGTCCCAGGGTGTCATCTGGTGGGAAAGCCCAACAGGTAGAAGATCTTGTGAGGAAAGAGAGGGCTTGCACGGGGCACTCGAGAGGCAGGGTCGTTTTTGTGCCAAAGTCCAAATTAGGGTCCCAGCTCAGGGTGGGGTCCTAGGCAATGCTGTGTCCTGTGGAGTTTTCTGGAGGGGTGATGTCACCTTAGGTGAAATCCTATGGAGAGGGGATGTCATCTCATGTGCAAGTTTGGACAGGTCCTGAATGGAGGCCATTAGGGGCTGGTTGAGCCCAGGTGTAGTAATAATGGGAATTGGCCTCTGAACGACCTTGAGACATAGAGTCTTTGTTAGACAGGGAGTCACAGACCCAGGCACACTTAATCCGCATGTTAATAACCTTCCCATTTGTCTGGGAGGTCACTCTTGCATTCAGGCTTGTGGAGTTCCTAGTGTGGGTGGGAGGAGCCCATCTACCTGGTAGAACTGGCTCCAGAGAGTGGCTGGCCCAATTCAACCTGCTGTCAAATGAGGATGAGAGATGACCCACTGACCTTAGCAGTTTGGTTTGGGACTGTCCCATACCCATGCCAGGAGCCAAATGAGACCCAACACAGCTAAGCATAGCAAAAAAGGCATTTTCGTGGCCTTGGACATTGTAGGGGACTCCCTCCTTCTTTCACTCTTGTCAGGAGCATGGGAAGGGGCCAGGGGAGTCACCCAGGGCTCCAGCAGGAGTGTGGATCCCGGGTGACACCACTTTGCAGGGAGGGTCCAGATGATATCATTTGAGGATATTTCTCACATGTGTCAGTTTTAAGTTACTCTGCTTCCTAATCACTAGCCCTAATCACTGGGTACAATTCCCTCCACCTCCTGTGAAAGTTCATCGTTATTATAAGCTATGAGTGGCCCTTGTATCCTGGAATTTAGGCAAAGCTTCTGCCTTAGGCAGATTAGAATTCCAAGTCAGCATACTTGGGGTGGTGGTACTGGTGGGAGGAGGTGGTCCGCCATCCTTTACTGGAGTATTGGAAGGCGACAGGAGTGAGAGAATAGGTGTATGGGGATCCGGAGGAGGAGGGGAAAATGAGGACTAGGTTTCACCTTTGGGGTGTCTCCAGAGCGTTTTGCTAAGGTGCAGAACGCCCGGAAGGGGGAGAATTTAGCATAGTAAGTATTGCGGGCAGCCACGAACCAGGTGCTATTATATGACCAGGCACTATTTTTTTTTTTTGCGGTACGCGGACCTCTCACTGTTGTGGCCTCTCCCGTTGCAGAGCACAGGCTCCGGACGCGCAGGCTCAGCGGCCATGGCTCACGGGCCCAGCCGCTCCGCGGCATGTGGGGATCCTCCAGGACCCGGGCACGAACCCGCGTCCCCTGCATTGGCAGGCGGACTCTCAACCACTGCGCCACCAGGGAAGCCCAGGGCACTATTTTTTAATTTTAATAGGAGCTGTTTGAAAAGCCTATTCTGGTGCTCAGTGAGGTCAGTTAATCGGATAAATGGAAGTTTCCTGTTCTCAGGCCCAACTCTGTGTATCTTGTAAAGTGCATTGTGACCCTTGATCTGAATCCAGTTTAGGGCACCAGTAGGCATTAGGCGAGCCCTGAACAGTGGCGTCCCACTCGGAGTGTCAGGTATATGCCCGCCTTAAGCCGCTGTGTTGACCACGGCCTGGGCATGCCGAATACTGCCAGCAGATGACGGTAAAGGCCCAATAAAAGGAACCTGTTAACGACTTGTAAGGGCGGGCTCTCCGGGAATGAAACCCCAGGTTGTAAATCGCCCTTGGTGAGTTTTTGCAATTGGACATTTGGGCTGTTAGTGTGGTGATGGGAGGCTTTCGTTATGCGCCCACTGCTATGGCCTGCTGCCTGCCTACTTGAGCTGGCCTGCATCCTCCTTTGTCTCCATTTTTCTCGCGTCCCTATTTGTAGTCCCACAAGCCTTCCTTCCTCCTGCCAAACAAGCTCATTTCCTGCTCAGCCTTTGCACTGGCTGGTCCGCTGCTCTGAAGGTTGTTCTCAGGGTTGGTCTTACCTGACCACCATGTCTAAGGTAGTTCTTTACGTCGCATCACTCTGTTTTATTTTCTTTATAGCAGCAGTTACTATCTGGTATTACACATCCATTTACTCTTTTTATGTTTGTTGTCTGATTTCCCCAACCATAAGGTGAGTTGCATGAAGGTAAACAATTTGTCATGCTTGTTTACTGCTACCTGTGGTGTGGGGAGCACTTCCTGGCACATAGTTGGTGATCAGTAAATATATATTACATTACCTAATGGGTGAATGACTCTATCTATTGTAAAGCTAGGTTTCTGCAGAGACACTCACATCGCCATGGAAATGAAGCCCCCACCCAAGGAAAACGATCCAATGAAGAGGCGAAATGGAGTATATGGCTAAGATAGTGTCTTAGAAGATTGTCCCCAGTCTGTGAGCTTGTGATGGCAGGCTGGTTTTTGGTCATGCCTCTCATTGTGCTGAGGCAATGAACAGAACACTTGTGACCCTGAATTGTCCCTCATCTTCTCAGCGGCTTGTCCCTGTGTTACACATTGCAGAATCTTTTTTGTGCAGCTTTTTTCCCTGCTTGGATTGAACCTACGAATCGTCTCCTGAGAATGAAGCTGCAACTAGTGCCCCACCTCCTCCCTCCCACCCCCAACCCGGGCAGGGTTCGGTTACCTCCACCTCCTGTGAATATTCATCATTGTTATTAGCTATGAATTGGCCCTTGCACACATGGAATTTATTCTGCTTTACGCAAGTTAGGATTTGTGTAGGAGGATAAATAGAGGAGATAATGCAAGAGGGAAGATCAGCAGTACAAGCTCTTGCTGCTTAAGATGGTGATTTGGTTATTACTAGTCAATATCTTAGGGCTGGGTGGATTTGTTTTTTTTTTTTTTTAGAAGGGGAATATTAAAATTATAGATTAAAAATAAGTGTTTAAATAACTAAAGTTTTATGTAGATGTGCATAGTTATGGGCAGAGTCGTTTTGAACAACTCAATGAGAACACAGTATAACATTGAGTAGACAATTTTCTCTTTCGAAATGTTTACTGTAAAAACAATTCTAAATGAAAAACAAATCAGAACACTTAGCTCTCACAGTCCTGAGTCACTTCTGAGGGCAGTGGGGTGTATTCCATCATGATGCATCTCAGTGTGACTCCAGACTCGTGTCCCTAACACTGGCTATCAGCCTTGATTTCAGTTTTTTCATGAGAGATAAAAAAGGTCCTTTAGAGAGTCAGTTGAACACAAACACAACCAGAGATTTCAGGATGGTTCTTCACTTCATATCTCATTTCCAGGTTTCTGGGGACACAGTATGTGCTCGGTGGGGGTAGCTTGCTCTCTGCTTGTGCCGGACACGTGCTGCTTTTGCTGTCCAGCATCTACTCTACTCCCTTGATAACAATTCCTAAATTTCCATTTGGGGAATCCACCCCGACCCCATTCTCAGTCCATGAAGAAGCTGATTCTATTTCTGGGTTTGGGGGGGGGGAGTTATGAGCAAGACTGAGGCCATCAGAGCATTCCATTTCCCAGTCACTGACTGATTCAACGATGAGCACATGACCCAAGTTAGGCCAGATAGGGCTAATGAGGTTCAGGTCTTGGACTTCCACTGGGGAAGGGAGCTCTCTTTCCCACTGGGTTTGATATTAGAGTTGATGTGTTCTTGTAGCTTGAAGCATCATGTATAGCCTGACAGTGAATCCAATACAGCAGGAGGTAGCATATTACCTTTGGAGGTGAAAGGAAGATGGGTTTATTTATTTTTATTTTTTTATTTTTATTTTTATTTTTTTTTGCGGTACGCGGGCCTCTCACTGTTGTGGCCTCTCCCGTTGCGGAGCACAGGCTCCGGACGCGCAGGCTCAGCGGCCACGGCTCACGGGCCCAGCCGCTCCTCGGCATGTGGGATCCTCCCGGACTGGGGCACGAACCTGCGTCCCCTGCATCGGCAGGCGGACTCTCAACCACCACGCCACCAGGGAAGCCCGAAGATGGGTTTTAATGACATCATGTGAGCCCTGACCAGCTGCCCTTGAACACTGCCCCTGGCCTTTCAGTTGTGTGAACCAATAGATTACCTGAAGAGCCTTGACTGATCCGTAGCTTAATCACTCCCTTGTGTAATTATGCCTGCAAGTTGATAGCAAGCACTTTCTACAGTTTGCATTCTTAAGAAAGGAAGATGCAAAAGTTTAAAGAAGCATTCTTACTTATCAAAATACTTGAATAAATTCTGAAAGTGCAGCTTCATGGCTATGACATTCTGTGATTAATCCAACCAACGTTATGAGCCTCCTCTATGACAGTGCTAGGTTCCCATTTCAGCAAGGTCAGGGCGCCTCAGCCATAGGAAATAAAAGCAGTCCCTAAACGTTTCTTTTTTTTCTAAAATAAATATTGATTTATTTATTTGGCTGCACCAGGTCTTAGTTGTGGCACATGGGATCTTTTAGTTGTGGCATGCAAACTCTTAGTTGCAGCATGTGGGATCTAGTTCCCTGACCAGGGATCGAACTCAGGCCCACTGCTTTGGGAGTGCAGAGTCTTAGCCACTGGACAACCAGGGAAGTCCCTCTAAATGTTTCCATTTGCTTAATTGGCGTGCCAACTCAGTCCGAATGTCAGCACCCCCGTGAAGAAATGAGCAATTTTCACCACTACAATGGCTTCAAGTTCAGATCTTCTGATTTGTCACATCAGTAAAAATAATTACCTCGTTAACCATGGGAGTCAGGGCTGGCTTCATGGGTGTCTTGTGAAGTCACACAGGTCCCCATACTCAAAAGAACTCTCTGCTTGGTTTAATATTCTACAATAGCTGTCTTGAAATACTTAATTTTAGAACAAGGGAGCTGCATTGTATTTCGTATTGGGCCCTGTGAATTATGTATCTCGTACTGATTGGAATCCAACAAGTTGAATCTCATATTCTTTAAGTCCCCCCATTTGTTGATTTGCAGAAGCAGCTCAATGCATTCTTCATCAGGTTTATGCCATCAGCCTGCAATTCTACCACCTGATTCTATGAAAATGAGTGAATTTCTGTGTTGTGTTTCATAGCCTCAGGACATACTGGATGATGATTAAGGGCACGGGCATAGAGCAATGTCACATCTCTCACTTCTTTCATCATGTTGCTTGACTGATAAATGATGCTGTGGAAGAAGAGCTTGAATAACGGCTGGAACATTCTCTTCTGGTTTGCATTGCTCTAGGGAACTCAGCTTTTCACATTCATGCTAAATTTAGTAATTATTTACGGCATGCCCAAAGAGTTATGGGTGCTAAAATAAGGCCCAAAGCTTTTGCTAAAAATATCAAGATGGGCACACTTTGTTCATAGTTCACAAGTTGGATGCTTCTTAGAGAGATCCTTTGTCTAAGTAAAAATGGCACCAATAATGGGACCTGGGAGAGTTTGAATGCCAGGTGAGAGAATGGTTCTTTCTAACTGTTAGATACATGAGAGGGACTCCCCAAGCACCCTCCCCTCCTTCACAGAGTTGTTTTTGGAAGCCATGACATCTTTTGTAAGGGGCAGTGATCAAAGGCAGCTGCCCAGGAGGCACAAGTAAAGAACCAGAAGTGCCTTAGGAGACATTCAAACTCCTTTTGACATGAAAGGAAAATATACTTGTGACTGAGAAATAACCTCACAAGTGGTTAGCTTATTCAAAGCCTTCATTTAATACGAGATTCAGTTCCTCCAACATTTTCTTATGAAAAATTTCAAACATAGAGTAAATTTGAAAGAATTTTATGGTGGACACCCTTTCTCCACCACCTAGATTCTACTCTTGACAATTTACTCTACTTGCTACCATACTGTCCGTCATCCATCTGTCCATCCACCCATCCATTCATTTACTTTTCATGATGAATTTCTTTTATTTCAAATTAATTATGAATTAAAAGAACAGTTAAAAACACATAACATAAAATTTACCATCTTAACCATTTCTAAGTGCACAGTTGAGTTGTTTTAAGTATATACACATTGTTGTGCAATTAATCTCCGGAACTTTTCAACTTGCAAGCTGAAACTATATACCCATTAAATCACAATTTTCCAAATTCCCCTCCCCCCAGCCCCTGGCAAACACTATTCTACTACTGTTTCTATGAATTTGACTACCCTAGATATATATCTCAGTTAAGTGGAATCATACAGTATTTGTCTTTTCTGCAACTGACTTTTTTCACTTAGCATAATGTCCTCAAGGTTCAACCATGTTGTAGCATGTGTCAGAATTTCCTTCCTTTTCAGGAATTAATAATATTCCATATGGTATGTACATACCACCTTTTGTCTATCAGTTCGTTGGTTGATGGACTCGTGGGTTGTTTGTGAATGGTGCTGCTATGAATATTGGTGTGCAAATATCTCTTCCAGATCCTGCTTTCAATTCTTTTTTTTTTTTGAACTTCATTGAAGAATAATTGACAAATATAATTGTATATATTTAAAGTGTATTAAAATATATTTTCTATTTCCTTAATCCATTCATCATTCTATCTAGAAGGACCATGGCAAAGACAGATTCTCTCTTTCCTTAGTAGCAGAACCTCAAATTTTAGCTCGACACATTGCCTCTAGGAATAAAGACAACACTTTCTAGCTTCCCTTGAAGCTGGTGTGACCACGTAACTAAGTTCTAGAGAGTGGTATGTAATCAGAAGTGTTGTGTGGGAATTTTGGGAAGGTCTCTTAAAGGGGTGGTGATAAGGACCCATTCTCTTCCATTCCTTCTATTCTTTATAACAAAAGTGTGATGGCTGGAGACCCAGCACCCATTTTGTGTCATGAGGTGATTTTGAGTATGGAGGCTATTCATCAGGGATGGTGAGAGAGCAAAGTAGCAACCTGGGTTGTTGATGACATGGTTGGCCTGTCAAATCATTCCCTTGATTGATTTCTACAGAATTATTTTGCATAAGAGAGAAATAAACTTCTAATTGCTTAAATCTTTTTGATTTCTCCATTATATGAAGTTGGATTTAATCCTAACAATAAAAGGAGCTTTCCCACATCCTATCTATATCTTTTTTATAACCTCAAGTTTTTTCAAACAAAAATCTGTAATAAAGTTCATACTTTTTAAAATCTAAGGTTTAAAACATCATTTTAATATTCATATTTTCTATAATGACCTAAAAAATTTTGGTGTATGCGCCTTGTGGTAGTAATTAGGTAGGTTTTTACTTCTTTGTCTCTTGTGGTTGGTGGAACCAAGTGACTAGTTCACAATGAATTGTGAGAAGTGCCTGCAGCCACTTGAGCACTGGCGCATTTAAGTGCCCGGGTGAGGCTCTGCAGAGCTCCTTTTCCTTCTGGAATGGTAGTTGGCAATATTAACAACCAGCCTGGGTCCAATGAGGAGCAGAGCACCCCACTGACAGGTGTTGGACATATCACATGAGCAAGAAAGAACCTTTTTCTTTAAGACCATTGAGATTTCAAGATTGTTGTTACTACAGCATACCCTAGCCTAGCTGTCCTCAAAGTGTGGTCAGTAGACTTCTGAGGGCTCCCCAAACCCCTTAAGGTGGTCCTCAGAGGGACCAAACTATGTTCATAATGACACAAAGACATTATTTGCCTTGTTTTGCCTTGCTGACATTTGCACTCATGATGCAAAAGCAATAGTGAATAAAACTGCTGGAGCTATAGCATGAATCAAGGTGGTGGTACCCAGCTCTATTCTCCATCACTTCCTTCCCAGTAAAACAAATAAGCAAGCAAAACACCCAAACAAACCCAAAAAACTAGTTTTACTTAAGAATATCCTTGATGAAAATGATAACTTTTTAAAATCAAATTTCATTCCTCGAGTATACATCTTTTTAATATTCTGTATGATGAAATGGGAAGTACATCAAAAGCAACTTTGAAATATAACGGTGTTTCAAGGACAAAGCCCTTGTGCCACTGAGTGGTGAGCTGGACTAGCTGCTCTGTTCATGAAACATCATTTTCACTTGGATAAATGACTTGCAGACAAGCCCTGGCTATCCAGAATTTGGTATTTGCTAGACTATTATTTTTTTTTGTTTTTACAAATGATTCAAGTGAGCCAGTCACTTGAAGGACAATGACAGATAGTGTATGTTGGTCTTGACAAAATCCAAACTGCATCCACCACTATGAATTTGAAGCTTCTCAGGTCTTAAAGGCTTTTCTGATCAGTGGTGATATTAACAAATATAAAAAAAATTTGTAATAGCTTTATTGGAGTATAATTGCTTTACAATGTTGTGTTAGTTTCTGTTGTACAACAAAGTGAATCAGCTATAACTATACATACATCCCCATATCCCCTCCCACCCTCCCTATCCCACCCCTCTAGGTCATCACAAAGCACTGAGCTGATCTCCCTGTGCTATGCAGCAGCTTCCCACTAGCCATCCATTTTACATTTGGTAGTGTGTGTATGTTAATGCTACTCTCTCACTTCGTCCCAGCTTCCCCGTCCCCCTCCTCCGTGTCCTCAAGTCTGTTCTCTACATCTGCATCTTTATTCCTGCCCTGCCACTAGGTTCATCAGTATCGTTTTTTAGATTCCATATATGTGCATTAGCGTACGGTACAAATATAAAATTTTGATAGTGTATAATGAAACATATCAGAATGTGGAAGACCTGTATAACGCATTAAATCAATCTTTTCCAAATGACCAATGCATGAAGTGACCAAATCTTGCATGGGTAACAGGTCCATTTAAAGAACAAAATAGACCAATGCATTTTAATGGAACAGAGCACAAGAAATTTCTTTGACATGGTTTCAGACTCCATGTTACAAATAACTTTTAAGAAACTACCACTTGTTTGGGTTTGTATGTAATATCAAAGAAGACTATCTACAAATGAAAATGAAAACCAGAATGAATACAGAAACAAATATGAGAGTACTGCTGTCTTCTATTAAATCTAGGAAAGAGATTTGTAGAAATTAAAACAAAGCCATTTTTCTCCTTCAATTATTTCAAAAAATTCGTATTTTTCATAATATATTTATGTTAGCAAGTAATGAGTTTATTATTGCTATTTAAAAATCAACTAATAAAGAGATATTAAAAATTTCTTAGTTTTAACTTCAAATGTGGTCATTATTGATAGACATAACCCATATAAACAAAAGCTCTCTTTTAGGTCCTCAATAATTTTTGGTCTCTGGACCAAAAATATTTGAGACCTGCTGCCCCAGCTTATCCTGACTGATAGGATTATAATTTTTAGCTACATAGTTTAAACATTCTTTTATTTAATCCTTCACATATTCATTTAACAAATATTCATTGAGCACTACTACATGCCAATTATTCTTCTAGGCCCTGGGGCTTCAGCATTAAATAAAAGAGATAAAACCATTCACCCTTATGGGGTTTACATTCTAGTGTGGAGGGGGGAACAAAAAATAGACAAAACAAATAGGTAACATCTCTAACATTTTAGATGTCATTAAAGCTATGGGAAAAATGTGACAGGAAGAAGGAATAGGGAATTCATGGAGTAAGGGTATTTGATTTTACATAGGGCAGTCAGTGAAGGCCTCACCAAGGTGACATGTGATCAAAGACCTAAACGAAGTGAGGTAGGGAGCCATGTGGATGCTTGGAACGGTCACTTTAGTAACAAGGAAGTGCAGGAGCTCACTGGTTATGTTCAAAATACCCAGGAGCCCAGTGTGACTGGATTGGTTTATTGCAATCAGCATTATAGGATAGTTTACCATTATTAATAATATACTTTATGTAATTTTTCCTTGTCTTCCTGATAATCTACTGGTCCTAGGTATGGATCCTAACTTTTTCTCTGGTGTAATTTGATGTATGTAAGCTATTTTGCTGGAGACTTTTGGTTGGTATCATCTTCAGAATGTGACGTATAGTGTTTCTCTCCGGCTGTTTAATTACTACTCATATTATCTCAGACAACAGGTACTGTCATCATGAAGATTTATCCCTCAGTTTTATGAGGCAAGTGAGAGAAGATCCAATACTTAGAAATATTAAAGGCTTTTGTATATGGATGTTACAGTTAGAAGAAGGTATTCATTCATTCATTCAACAAACACTTACTATTTGCAAGGCCCTGTTCTAGGCTTTTGAGATATACCTGTTAAGAAAACAGATGAAGATTCCTGCTCTTGTGAATCTTGATTATTAAGTAAGTGGAGGTAGAGAATGAATGATAAACATCACAATTAAGTAAATTATATGTTATATTAGAAGGTAATATGATGGAGAAACCTATGGCTTTTATTGTGACGATGATTTCAAGGGTGTATACTTATCTCCAAACTCATCAAGTTGTACACATTAAATATATACAGCTTTTGTATGTCAATTATATCTCAATAAAGTGTTCTAAAAAAAGGTGATAAATGCCATGGAAAAAAAGAAGAGTAAGGAGTTTTTTTTTATAAACACATTTTTATTTGTTTTAAAAAAATATTTATTTACTTATGGCTGCTTCAGGTCTTAGTTGCAGCATGCAGTCTTCTCTCTAGGTGTGGCGCACCATGTGGGATCTCAGTACCCTGACCAGGGATCGAACCCACGTCCCCTGCATTGGAAGGTGGATTCTTAATCACTGGACCACCAGGGAGGTCCTGAGTAAACAGTTCTGCTTAAGTCTTTGTAACTTCTACACATAAGTACAACATTAAATAAAAATTCTTTACTTTTAAAAATTCTGTGGCAAATGCTCTTTTATTTCCAAATTTAGACTCACAGAATCTCCCGAGATAGTAACCTAGGAAGATTGATGCGGTCACTGATGATTATCAGGGTAACTCATTTTCTTATGTCTAGGTAATCTTAGTAACTGTTATTTGAAGGCTTTCTTCTTTGACAGAGGAGAGATTAGTACTGTAAATATTTTGTCTCTGTATCTTGCCTTATGTGGTAACATTAGCTTGTATAACAAATTCCCCAATTCAGCAGCTTACTCCTCACATACATCCTCATCTGCATTGTGAGGGGTGGGGTTTGTTCCTCTACTCAGTCACTCAGGGACTCAAGTGGATGGAGGCTCTGCCGTCTTCAACAAGTGGCTGCCAAGGTGACCCCAGGTATCACCATCCTCTGGAAGGATATTCGATGAAAGAGAGTGGGATATAACACAGGAGGATTTTACAGGTCACCAAGAAGTGGTATAACTCACTTCCACCTGTATTCTCTTGGCCAGGACTCAGTCACATTAGCCCCTTAACTGCAAAGAAGTCCTTGAGATGTAGTCTAGAGGTGTACCCAAGAGGGAAAGAAATTAGTTTTGATGACTAGTTAGCCTGATATTGTCACTTTTCTTATGGAAAAAGTTAATTGTCATTTTTAGTAGGAAAAGGGGGCTGTGTATTCTTTCTGCTCTAGGAGCTGTAACCTCACTTTCAGCTGCCCTGTGATCAAGTCAGTAACTGGAGAAACAGATACGGAGGTGATGACGTTTCATGTGGTCAGAGGCTGCAGGTGGCTGTAGTTATCCCATGTAACTACATTGTCATTTTTTCCTTGAAGAAAAAGAATGAGTACCCAAACTTCTGGTTACAAATAAAAAATGTCCAAATATTAAAGCTTTTCAATTACTTTTTTTCTTTTTTTCTGATTTTTCGCATTCTTCCTCTCACTTATAACTTCTATTACTATTTTAAACCTTAGGTACTATCCTATTAGCGTCTTAATCTTATCTAAATTGTCACATCAAAGAATGTGTTTAAATTATAGCATTATTTAAAACTTGAAAACAATCTTAATTAAAAACACAATTAAAGCTAAATTAAGCATATTATTAAGATAATACCTACAATGCACTATTTCTTTCTGGGTTTTAGAAAAGTCAGGGTGATTATATTTAGACTATATATACTGATAAAGCTTACCCAGAGACATGGGGTTACAGTATATCCTTTTCTTTTAACTTTTTATAATTTGATCACTTTAGAATTAAATTCCAATTTAAAAATGTCTTTAGATATACACAGGTACTTATCACTGTATTTTATTAAAGTCTCAAAGGCATTTTTAAAAAAGCAGAAGATACAACATGCCAATGCAAATAATATTAATTGGAAGTCTGTTTTTCTTTGCCATTGCTACATAACAAATGACCACAGACTTAGCAACTTAAAACACCCTATATATTTATTAGTTTACATTTCTGTGTGTCAGAAGTCCAGGTGGGCTTGGCCGAGTTCTGTGCTTGGGGTATCACAAGTCTGAAATCAAAGTGTCGGCTGGGCAGGCCTCTTATCTGGGAGCTCTCATAAAGAGTCAGCTTCCGAGCTCATTCATGTTGTTGAAGCCCCTGTTTCCTTGTTTCCTTTCTGGTTGCTACCTGGGGACGGCTTTCAGCTCCTAGAGGCCACCCACGTTCTTTGTCTTGGCCCCCCTCCATCTTCAAGCCGGCAAGGCTGTGTCAGATCCTTGTCATGCTTCACAGCTCTCTGACTCCTGCTACCAGCCAGAGAAAACTCTACTTCTAAAGCCTGGCCTGACTGAAGAGGCCCATGTGAATAATCTGTATATTAAGGCCAACTTACTTGGGACTTTAATTATATCTGTACAGTCCCTTCGTAATGGTACTAATGTCAGTGTTTGATTGAATAACCAGGGGACAGGAATCTTGAAGGGGGGCAACGTTAGAATTTTGTCACAAAATCCATGTTTGCATTACGTTTACATATCCTTGAGTGTCATTTTAGGTAATGGAAAATCTCAAGCTTTATAGAAAGGCAAAGGAAATTAAAATGTTTGTAGACAGCTTTGCTTTAGTGTTAAAAGCTAATTAAAAAAAGAAAGAATTAAACATGCCATGTCTGTACTTTCAAAACTTTTTACATTGTGTAATCAATGCACCTTCATAATTGAAGCATGTCTATATTCATTTTTCTCAAAACAGTTACAACTATTTACCAATAGGTATTTTTCTTTTTGCCAGTTGGTAAAATTAAGTATTGAAATACCCAAACTGAGTGTTATGGACTTTTGTATCTCCCATCCCCCATCCAAATTCATATGTGTCTGTTTGCAAACTTGGGAATTTCCAGGGTGAAATCTGACCCAGGCCCCAGTACACAGAGGGCAGGGAGAGACCAGAGAACAAGGCAACCCCTCCAGATTGGTAGGTGGCAGGTTAAATAAGCAAGGGAACTTACATTTGAGGCTTGTCTTGAGTGGCTGCAAGACAAGTAGGTTTCCACACCTACCTGCCAGACTCTTAAAAGCTTGTTCAGAGGCCTTTATGGGGTTCAGTCTTGTACACAGTCCAGATGGCCTCAACAACACATTGCTCTCAAGGTTGCAACCATGAAATGGCTCCAGCTAGGGGAATGGTGGACTGAAGGTACATTCCAAGGATGGGGAGAGTGTGGGGAGCCTCCGACTGCCTGGCTCCAGCTCAGGGTCAACTGACGGTCACGTCCTCTCCATGATCTCCTCCAACAATGTGTTGAAACTGTAAATCCCACCTCCCCCCCACCATTTGACTATATCTGGAGATAGAACCTCTAAGGGAGTAATTAAGGTTAAATGAGGTCATAAGGGTGGGGCTCTGATCCTTCAGAATTAGTGTCATTATAAGAAGAAACACAGGAGAGCAAGCTCTCTCTTTCTACCTCGTGTGGACACAGCAAGAAGATGGCCATCTACAAGCCAGGAAGAGAGCACTCTCCAGAAACTCACCCTGACACCCTTGATCTGGGACTTACAGTTTCCAGAGCTGTGAGAAATATATTTCTTTTGTTAAGCTATGATATCTTGTTGTTGTTTTTTTTTTTTTTGCGGTACGCGGGCCTCTCACTGTTGTGGTCTCTCCCGTTGCGGAGCACAGGCTCCGGACGTGCAGGCTCAGCAGCCATGGCTCATGGGCCTAGCTGCTCCACAGCATGTGGGATCTTCTCGGACCAGAGCACGAACCCGCATCCCCTGCATCGGCAGGCAGACTCTCAACCACTGCACCACCAGGGAAGCCCAAGCTATGATATCTTGTTATGGCTGCCTGAGCAGATGAATGTACTAAGAAATATTAAAATTTACAGTATATTTCATACATTTTATTATTTGCCTTTAAATTTGGAAATAAGATAATTATTAAAATTAGGAAGTTAATCTATACATAGGCTATATTAAAGAGTGGTAGCTTATTGTTTTCAACTTAAATACCAGGGCCATTACATGTACTTTTTAGAAAAGGAAAATAATCATTTTCAAAAACCTCAGCATTTCAGCCTTAGAAAAGAATGTCTTGAGACACAGGTGTAGAGAACAAACATATGGACACCAAGGGGGGAAAGCGGGGAGGAGGGGTTTGTGGTGGTGGTGGTGGGATGAATTGGGAGATTGAGATTGACATATATACACTAATATGTATAAAATAGATAACTAATAAGAACCTGCTGTATAAAAAATAAATAAATAAAATTCCCCCCCCCAAAAAAGAGAAAAGAATGTCTTAACAGCAGCTACTGTGCCATTTTTCTGGGCATAATGCCATGGCAAATGCCATGTTTTTATCAATTTCATGACTTGTTGCCAATTTGCACAGGATCAATTTTCCCTGCAAATACAAATAGCATTTTGATTTATTGATTAAAATTCATCTTGAAGTAGATTAATAGTACAACCTCTTAACATATTTTCCCTCCTCCTCCCTCTTCTTCTCTCCTTTTCTTCTTGGCCAATCATCATATAATTAGTTTTGAAATTAAAAAATTTAGAATTTGATTTCTTCTTTTTCTTTGAAAGGCAGAAAACTAACCAAGAAATAGGAGCAAGCCAAGTACATACCTATTCAGTTATGAAACTGAGCATAGTTAAAGCTCTATTTCCACATTTTTAAGCATTCATGCTTGTCACAGTTACTATTTTAGTAAGTCTTAAGACTGTTCTTTGTAGCAAAATGAGAAAGGGAGAGGAAAAGAGTCATCAAGTCTTTTCATAGGAGAATTGTTTGCTTAAGTTATAGGTAGAAGTTTAAGTTATAGTTTTTGAGAATTTATATTTTAGTATTTTATAAATATTTTATGAGGGACAAGTTTGTATAAACTAAAATGCTTTATTATCTTGGTATACCAAAGAAATTTATCCCCCCAAAATGGCATTTTTGTGATGGTGTTTTTAACTATTTAATTTCTAAAATTAACATTCAGTTAATCACTATATTTTGGGTGGACAGTGGTATGAGTTTTAACTACCACCAAAATCAGGATACAGAACACCTCTATCACCTCCCCCAATTCCCTTGCTATCCTTGACTATCACAGAAACGAATTCTTTCATCTCCTGCCCAGGAAATCTAAGCCTGGCAGGCAGCCCAGTTGAAGCAGAGAAGGGGAAGGAACCAGCCCTCTTATCATTAGTTAATAGATGTTACTTCAGTCCTTCCATTTTAGTATGTTTTTCAGCTCCAGCATTTCCTTGTTCATACTGTCTATGAAGTAGACATTTGTTTTTCTGTTTATAATTTCATCTTATTTTGCTCTGAGTCAAGACTTCAATGTGTTTAATTCCTGTTTTTAATTTTATTTTAAAAAATTTGATTGCAGACTTCCCTGGTGGTGCAGTGGTTAAGAATCCGCCTGCCAGTGCAGGGGACACGGGTTTGAGCCCTGGTCCAGGAAGACCCCATATGTCACGGAGCAGCTAAGCCCGTACGCCACAACTACTGAGCCTGCGCTCTAGAGCCCTCGTGCTACAACTACTTAAGACCACAACGAGGGAAGCAGCCACCGCAGTGAGAAGCCCGTGAACCACAACGAAGAGTAGCCCCTGCCCACCGCAACTCGAGAAATCCCGAGAGCAGCAACGAAGACCCAACGCAGCCAAAATTAAATAAATAAATAAATATTAAAAAAAAAAATTTTGATTGCAACCTAAAATGTTGATAATCCTTATGAATCTTCCACGGGCTTTTGAAAGAAATGTGTTTTTTTTTTTTTTCCCTAGACATGCAGAATATTCTCTCTGTATTAATTACTTCAAGTTTGTTAATTGTTTAGTAAAATTTCTCTATGTCCTTATTTTTTCATTTTTGTTCTTGATTTCTAATAGAATTAGTGGTGATTTACCTGGAAGAAATTTTAGGGCAGACAGTCTGGCTGGGAAAAACGTTATACGTAGAAATATTACAACACCGTCTCTCGTATTCTCTCAATTCTGTCTCCCTCCCCACTCTGTGGGTGAAGGGGGTAGAAAAGAGCTGTAGTATCCTATCTTGGGGGTTTTGTCTTAACCTTTGATTGTTCACCATTGATAGTACCACAAATAATTTTGGGATTGCGCCTTGAAGAAGCAATTTACCTAAACTGTATGTATCGATGGAACTGTTCCTTTCTGTAGTTATATTCTTTAATCAATTATTTGGAATAACATAAGGACAATGAATATATATTTATATATATATATAGTTTTTTGGGGGGGCATTTGTAGCCGTTCTGCTCCATGGAGCCTTATGAATCCCTGACAGAAAGTAGGGGAATGAGTAGAAAGCTGGAGGATACTTGGCCAATTTGAGTTGTGATATGCTTTATAATTATAGTTGTGCTTCTGAAAGAATATTAGAATATTAAATTATACATATAAATACTTAATAAAAAACACTATTCATAATCCCATATCTTTGTATCAAGTTAGGGCCTCTTGCTATCAGAAATGTATTTATATAATAAAAAAATTATTTATAATCCATGTTATTTTCTAAAAAGATTAGATACTAAGAAATTTATTGTATTCTGACCTGGTCATGGATGTAAGGATGTGACTATGAGAAGCAGAGAGAGGGCAAAATGGCAAAAAGAGGGGGAGACTCAGAGGCGGGGGAGGAGGACTAAGGGGAGGAGTAGAGTGACTTTGAGACCCGGGGCCCATGGGCTGAGGTGTCAGTGGCTGAAAAAGAACTTGAAAAAAAAGGGAATTGTTATGAAGATTTGCTGGATAGTGGTGATGCAAAATTTCTCCTACATCTCCCCAGAATAGCTAAATGCCCACCAGAATTTACCCATTTAACCCTAAATAGGAGTGTCTGATGATGAAACTTGTTTCCATTTATACTTTGTCAAACTTGGGTTTGCAAATCTTTTGAATATCTGACTAACTGATAGATAAAAAACGAGATCTCGTTGTACCTTTAATTTGCATCAATTTGATTACAAGTAAGATGGATTTTTTTCCCCCATACTTTTTGGCTATTTTAGCAGTTAAGTTGCTAGTTCATGTCACTTATCTATTTTCTGTTGGGGTTTCATGTTTTCCTTGTTACTTTATGATAACCTGTTATATTTTAAAGGAATCAATACTCATCTATGTCTCAGTTTGTCTTTTATCTTTTAACTATTTATGATACTTTAATTTTTCTGTTTCACTTTGAGATTTATTTTAACAGCTTTAAAAAAAACTTATTTATTTATTTAGTCACCACACAGCATGTGGGATTTTATTTCCCCAACCAGGGATCAAACCTGTGCCCCCTGCAGTGGAAGGGCAGAGTCTTAACCACTGGACCACCAGGGATTTCCCTTTAAAGTTGTTTGTTTGTTTGTTTTTTTGAGGTATCATTGACATACACTACACTGCACACATATAAAGTGTACTATTTGGTAAGCTTTAAACTCATGTATACCTCTGCTAGGCCATCACCACAATCAAGATAATGAAATACCTATCACCCCTCCAAGTGTCCTCATGCCCCTTTGTAATCCCTCCCTCCAGTCCTCTCCACCCACCCCTTATATCCCCAGGCAACCTCTGATCTGCTTTCTGCCCACATAGCTTACTTGGAATTTTCTAGAATTTTGTATAAATGGAATCATACACAATACACTTTTTTTTGGTAATTAATTATTAAAGAAATGCAAATTAAAACCACCATGAGATACCACTACACACCTATTAGAGTGGCTAATTTTTTTTTTTTTGGCTGTGTGGCATGCGGGATCTTAGTTCCCCAACCAGGGGTGGAACCCGTGCCCCCTGCAGTGGAAGCACGGAGTCTTAAACACTGGACCTCCAGGGATGTCCCAGGAGTGGTTAAATTTAAAAAGACTGACTATACTAGATGTTGGTGAGGATGAGGAAGAGCTGGAACTTTCATAGACCGCTGGTGGGAACGTAAAATGACACATCCATCTTGGAAATCAGTTGGTATTTTCTTAAAAAGTTAAACATTCACCTACCATGTGACCCGGCTATTCCACTCCTAGGTATTTACCTGAGAGAAGAGAAAGCATAGGTTCTTGCAAAGACTCGTATATGAATGTTCACAGAAGATTTATTTGTAATTGCCCCAAAATGGAAACAACCTAAATGTCCATCGACTAATCAGTGGATGAATAAATTGTGGTATATTTATACAATGGAATAGTATTCATAAATAAAAAGAAGTGAACTATTGATACATGCAACAATATGGATATATTGCAAAATGATATCTTTTTTCATACAGAAAGCTAATATTTTATGCTATGTAAGTAGATTATTCGTATCAGTTTTGCCTTTACAGTCATACTTAGAACTTTCTCACTCTCAAATTAAATATTTAATGCTATGATCTTTTATTACTTTTATTTTTCACACTGTCATTTTAAAACCACCTGGAATTAATTTTGGTCTAAGATATGAGGTAGGGAATTGGTATTTAAATTTTTTTGGTATGGGGGGTTGGGGGATGGGACTGGAGGGACACCAGCAGCACTGGTCTCAGCTGACTAAAGAGATCCAGGGCCTGTGCTATCACACACATCCGACGACCCTTAAGGCAGAATCGAGGGGGCCAGTTAGAGGAGGTCCTTGCTGCCTCAAATTGTTACCAGTATTATATATATTCTCTTCTGGTGATTACAGTGTGTTGAGTCAAGTTCTATGTTCTGTACATTACATCCTTGTTGATTACCTATTTTGTCTATGGAAGGGTCCTCTTAGATGTCCTACCCCAAGACATTTTTTGAGGATAGGTGTCATTTACAACTCTGCAGGCTTTGTGAATTGCAGTGCTCCTGAGCACCGGTTTTCAACTTGTTGTTTAAGAACTGGCCACAGAGAGGGACCTTCAAGATGGCAGAGGAGTAAGACATGGAGATCACCTTCCTCCTGACAAATACATCACAAATGCATCTACATCTGGAGCAACTCCTACAGAACACCTACTGAACGCTGGCAGAAGAACTCAACTTCCAAAAAGATGACCTCAGGCTACCTGCATGCAGAGGCGGGGCCAAATGCAAAGCTGAACCCCAGGAGCTGTGCGAGCAAAGAAGAGAAAAGGAAATTTCTCCCAGCAGCCTCAGGAGCAGCAGATTAAATCTCCACAGTCAACTTGATGTACCCTGCATCTCTGGAATACCTGAATAGACAACGAATGATCCAAAAATTGAGGCAGTGGACTTTGGGAGTAACTGTAGCCTTGGGGTTTGCTTTCTGCACCTAATTTGTTTCTGGTTTTATGTTTATCTTAGTTTAGTATTTAGAGCTAATTATCATTGGTAGATTTGATTATTGATTTGGTTGATCTCTTCCTTTATTTTATTTTATTTTTAGTACAGTTTTTAGTGCTTGTTATCATTGGTAGGTTTGTTAGTTGGTATGGTTGCTCTCTTCTTCCTTTCTTTTTTAATTACTTTTTTATTTTTAATAATATATTTTTTATTTTAATAACTTTATTTTATTTTCTTTATTTTCTTTATTTTTTCTCCCTTTTCTTCTGAGCAATGTGGCTGACAGGGTCTTGGTGCTCTGGCTGGTGTCAGGCCTGAGCCTCGGAGGTGGGAGAGCCGAGTTCAGGACATTGGTCCACCAGAGACCTCCCAGACCCACAGAATATCAAACAGTGAGAACTCTCCCAGAGATCTCCATCTCAATGCTAAGACTCAGCTCCATGACCATCAAGTTACAGTGCTGGACACCCTATGCCAAACAACTAGAAAGACAGGAACACAACCCCACCCATTAGCAGAGAGGCTGCTTAAAATCATAATAAGTTCACAGACACCTCAAAACACACCACCAGATGTGGTCCCACTCACCAGGAAGACAAGATCCAGCCTCATCCACCAGAATACAGGCACCAGTCCCCTTCACCAGGAAGCCTACACAACCCACTGAACCAACCTTACCCACCAGGGACAGACACCAAAAACAATGGGAACTACGAACCTTCAGTCTTCAGAAAGGAGAGCCCAAACAAGTAAGTTAAGCAAAATGAGAAGACAGAGAGATACATAGCAGATGAAGGAGCAGGGTAAAAACCCACCAGACCTAACAAATGAAGAGGAAATAGGCAGTCTACCTGAAAAAGAATTCAGAGCAATGATAGTAAAGATGACCCAAAATCTTGGAAATAGAATGGACAAAATACAATAAATATTTAATAAGGACCTAGAAGAACTAAAGAGCAAACAAACAATGATGAAAAGCACAATAAATGAAATTAAAAATTCTCTAGAAGGGATCAATATCAGAATAACTGAGGTGGAAGAATGGATAAGTGACCTGGAAGACAAAATAGTGGAAATAACTACCACAGAGCAGAATAAAGAAAATAGAATGAAAAGAATTGAGGACAGTCTCAGAGACCTCTGGGACACCATTAAATGGACCAACATTCGAATTATACAGGTCCCAGAAGAAGAAGAAGAAGAAAAAAAAAAGGGTGAGAAAATATTTGAAGAGATTATAGTTGAAAACTTCCCTAATATGGGAAGGAAATAGTCAATCAAGTCCGGGAAGTGCAGAGAGTCCCATACAGGATAAATCCAAGGAGAAACACATCAAGACACATATTAATCAAACTATCAAAAATTAAATACAAAGAAAAATATTAAAAGCAGCAAGGGAAAAACAACAAATAACATACAAGGGAATCCCCATAAGATTAACAGCTGATCTTTCAGCAGAAACTCTGCAAGCCAGAAGGGAGTGGCAGGACATATTTAAAGTGATGAAAGGGAAAAACCTACAACCAAGATTACCCAGCAAGGACCTCATTCAGATTCAACAAAGAAATTAAAACCTTTACAGCAAGCAATAGCTAAGATAATTCAGCACCACCAAACCAGCTTTACAACAAATGCTAAAGGAACTTCTCTAGGCAGGAAACACAAGAGAAGGAAAAGACCTACAATAACAAACCCAAAACAATTAAGAAAATGGTAATAGGAACATACATATCAATAATTACCTTAAATGTAAATGGATTAATTGCTCCAACCAAAAGGCATAGGCAGGTTGAATGGATACAAAAACAAGACCCATATATATGCTGTCTACAAGAGACCAACTTCAGACCTAGGGACACATACAGACTGAAAGTGAGGTGTTGGAAAAAGATATTCCATGCAAATGGAAATCAAAAGAAAGCTGGAGTATCAATTCTCATATCAGACAAAATAGACTTTAAAATAAAGACTATTAGGGCTTCCCTGGTGGCGCAGTGGTTGAGAGTCCGCCTGCCGATGCAGAGGACACGGGTTCGTGCCCTGGTCCAGGAAGATCCTACATGCCGCGGAGCGGCTGGGCCCGTGAGCCATGGCCGCTGAGCCTGCGCGTCCGGAGCCTGTGCTCCGCAATGGGAGAGGCCACAACAGTGAGAGGCCCGCGTACCGCAAAAAAAAAAAAAAAATAAAAAAAAAAAATAAAAAATAAAGACTATTACCAGAGACAAAGATGGACACTACATAATGATCAAGGGATCAATCCAAGAAGACATAACAATTGTAAATATTTATGCACCCAACACAGGAGCACCTCAATACATGAGGCAAATACTAACAGCCATAAAAGGGGAAACCAACAGTAACACAATCATAGTAGGAGACTTTAACACCCCACTTTTACCAAAGGACAGATCATCCAAAATGAAAATAACTAAGGAAACACAAGCTTTAAATGACACATGAAACAAGATGGACTTAATTGATATTTATAGGACATTCCATCCCAAAACAACAGAATACACTTTCTTGTTAAGTGCTCATGGAACAGTCTCCAGGATAGATAATATCTTGGGTCACAAATCAAGCCTTGGTAAATTTAAGAAAATTGACATTGTATCAAGTATACTTTTGGACCACAACACTATGAGACTAGATAGAAATTACAGGAAAAAATCGGTCAAATATACAAACACATGGAAGCTAAAAAATACACTACTAAATAACCAAGAGATTGCAGAGGAAATCAAAAATACCTAGGAACAAATGAAAATGAAAACACGACGAGCCAAAACCTATGGGATGCAGCAAAAGCAGTTCTAAGAGGGAAGTTTATAGCAATATAATCTTACCTCAAGAAACAAGAAACATCTCAAATAAACAATCTAACCTTACAACTAAAGAGAGTAGAGAAAGAAGAACAAAAAACCCCCAAAGTTAGCAGAAGGAAAGAAATCATAAAGATCAAATCAGAAATAAATGAAAAAGAAATGAAGGAAATGATAGCAAAGATCAGTAAGACTAAAAGCTGTTTTGAGAAGATAAACGAAATTGATAAATCACTAGCCAGACTCACCAAGAAAAAAAGGGGGAAGACTCAAATCAATAGAATTAGAAATGAAAAAGGAGAAGTTACAACTGACACTGCAGAAAAACAAAGGATCATGAGAGATTACTACAAGCCACTAGATGCCAATAAAATGGACAACATGGAAGAAATGGACAAATTCTTAGAAAAGCACAACCTTCTGAGACTGAACCAGGAGGAAATAGAAAATATAAACAGACCAATTACAAGCACTGAAATTGAGACTGTGATTAAAAATTTTCCAACAAACAAAAGCCCAGGACCAGATGGCTTCACAGGTGAATTCTGTCAAACATTTAGAGAAGGGTAACACCCATACTTCTCAAACTCTTCCAAAATATAGCAGAGGGAGGAACACTCCCAAACTCATTCTATGAGGCCACCATCACCCTGATACCAAAACCAGACAAAGATGTGACAAAAAAAAAAGACTATAGGTCAATATCACCGACGAACATAGATGCAAAAATCCTCAACAAAATACTAGCAAATAGGGGCTTCCCTGGTGGTGCAGTGGTTGAGAGTCCGCCCTCTGATGCAGGGGACACGGGTTCATGCCCTGGTCCGGGAAGATCCCACATGCCACGGAGCGGCTGGGCCTGTGAGCCATGGCCGCTGAGTCTGTGCGTCCGGAGCCTGTGCTCCGCAACGGGAGAGGCCACAACAGTGAGAAGCCCATGTACCGCAAAAAAAAAAAAAAAAAAAAAAAATACTAGCAAACAGAATCCAACAGCACATTAAAAGGACCATAAATCATGTTTAAGTGGGGTTTATCTCAGGAATGCAAGGATTCTTCAATACACGCAAATCAATCAATGTGATACACCATATTAACGAATTGAAGGAGAAAAACCATATGATCATCTTAATAGATGCAGAAAAAGCTTTCAACAAAATTCAACACCCATTTATGATAAAAACCCTCCAGAAAGTAGGCATAGAGGGAACTTACCTCAACATAATAAAGGCGATATATGACAAACCCACAGCCAGCATCATTCTCAATGGTGAAAAACTGAAACCATTTCCTCTAAGATCAGAAACAAGACAAGGTTGTCCCCTCTCACCACTATTATTCAATGTAGTTTTGGAAGTTTTAGCCATAGCAATCAGAGAAGAAAAAGAAATAAAAGGAATCCAAATTGGAAAAGAAATAGAAAAGTTATCACTGTTTGCAGAAGACATGATACTATACATAGAGAATCCTAAAGATGCTACCAGAAAACTACTAGAGCTAATCAATGAATTTGGTAAAGTAGCAGGATACAAAATTAATACACAGAAATGTCTTGCATTCCTATACACTAATGATGAAAAATCTGAAAGAGAAATTAAGGAAACACTCCCATTTACCATTGCAACAACAACAACAAAATACCTAGGAATAAACCTACCTAAGGAGACAAAAGACCTGTATGCAGAAAACTATAAGACACTGCTGAAAGAAATTAAAGATGATACAAACAGGTGGAGAGATATACCATGTTTTTGGATTGGAAGAATCAACATTGTGAAAATGACTTTACTACCCAAAGCAATCTACAGATTCAATGCAATCCCTATCAAACTACCAAAGGCATTTTTCACAGAACTAGAACAAAAAATTCCACAATTTGGATGGAAACACTAAAGACCCTGGATAGCAAAGCAATCTTAAGAAATAAAAATGGAGTTGGAGGAATCAGGCACCCTGACTTCAGACTACACTACAAAGCTACAGTAATCAAGACAGTATGGTACTGGCACAAAGACAGAAATATAGACCAATGGAACAGGATAGAAAACCCAGAGATAAACCCACGCACATATGGTCACCTTATCTTTGGTAAAGGAGGGAAGAATACACAATGGAGAAAAGACAGCCTCTTCAGTAAGTGGTGCTGGGAAAACTGGACAGCTACATGTAAAACAATGAAATTAGAACACTCCCTAACACCGTACACAAAAATAAACTCAAAATGGATTAAAGGCCTAAATGTAAGACCAGACACTATAAAACTCTTAGAGGAAAACATAGGCAGAACACTCTATGACATACATCACAGCAAGATCCTTTTTGACCCACCTCCTAGAGAAATGGAAATTAAAACAAAAATAAACACATGGGACCTAATGAAACTTAAAAGCTTTTGCACAGCAAAGGAAACCATAAGACTAAAAGACAACCCTCAGAGTGGGAGAATATATTTGCAAATGAAGCAACTGACCACGGATTAATCTCCAGAATATACAAGCAGCTCATGCAGCTCAATATCAAAAAAACTAACAACCCAATACAAAAATGGGCAGAAGACCTAAATAGACATATCTCCAAAGAAGATGTACAGACTGCCAACGAACACATGAAAGGATGCTCAACATCACTAATCATTAGAGAAGTGCAAATCAAAACCACAATGAGGTATCTCCTCACACCAGTCAGAATGGCCATCATCAAAAAATCTACAAACAATAAATGCTGGATAGGGTGTGGAGAAAAGGGAACCCTGTTGCCCTGTTGGTGGGAATGTAAGTTGATATAGCCACTATGGAGAACAGTATGGAGGTTCCTTAAAAAACTACAAATAGAACTACCATACGACCCAGCAATCCCACTAGTGGACATATACCCTGAGAAAACCATAATTCAAAAAGAATCATGTACCACAATATTCATTTCAGCTCTATTTACAATAGCCAGGATATGGAAGAAACCTAAGTGTCCATCAACAGATGAATGGATAAAGAAGATGTGGCACATATATACAATGGAATATTACTCAGCCATAAGAAGAAACGAAATTGAGTTATTTGTAGTGAGGTGGATGGACCTATAGTTTGTCATACAGAGTGAAGTAAGTCAGAAAGAAAAAAACAAATTCTGTATGCTAACACATATATATGGAATGTAAAAAAAAAAGTGAAGAACTTAGGGGCAGGACAGGAATAAAGACGCAGATGTAGAGAATGGACTTGAGGAAACGGGGAGAGGGAATGGTAAGTTGGGGCGAAGTGAGAGAGTGGCATGGACATATATACACTACCAAATGTAAAATAGATAGCTAGTGGGAAACAGCCGCAGAGCACAGGGAGATAGCTCGGTGCTTTGTGACCACCTAGAGGGGTGGGATAGGGAGGGTGGGAGGGAGACTCAAGAGGGAGGAGATATGGGGATATATGTATACCTATAGCTGATTCACTTTGTTGTACAGCAGCAACTAACACAACATTGTAAAGCAGTTATACTCCAATAAAGATGTTAAAAAAAAAACCAAAACAGCCACAAAGCTTCAGGATTGCCTCAGGCCCTTTTCTGGTTATTGGGGCAACATGATCCTTTAGGAAATTCCTCTTCCTGATTGGAAATTAGAGTGGCATATGCCAGTCCAAACAGAAAAAAAAACATTTTTTTTTTCGTATGGTTGCTGATTTCCAGGATTACCTTGGATTGTTTAGGTCTGAGTGTCGTGGTTTGTCCTTCTCAGGTGGAATTTGGTAGCTGTTACATAAATGTTATACAAAATTAATAATTAATCAATTAATTAATACAAAATTAATAAGTGTAAGAGGAAATTTATGCAGGATACTGCTTTCCAACCAAATAAAACAGTCATAATTTTCAGTGTGTCACTTGCAGAGACAATTTTGACATAATGGCGACCATAGTATAAAAGCTATTTTGAATAATGCTATACATTTCCTTTTGCCCATACTTATACATATTCTTAGTATATAATATTTCATCACTTAAAAATTTCCCATTTTCTTGCCATTTAAAAAACTTTGTATTGAGCTTTTTTGCTTCTTTTGAATAACTTACATTGGATAGATTCCCAGAAGTAGCATTAACTGGATTGCATGAATAGAAGTCCTGTTTCATTGTACATGTTTCCACTCAGCCTTCCGACAGGTTTATGCCAGTTTTATATTATGGCTGGGCACATCTGAGTCACCAAAGTCATTGCCTTGCTTTCAGAGGGTATTACCAATGTTGGATCTATGTATGTTGTCCATTTTATTACACAAATGAGTAAGTGAGAACCTCATCCGTCAACCTACGTGGCAGGCTACATACACACGTTCAGTTCCTTTCTCTCTCTCTTATGCTCTGTGGCAGCCATGGGGTATACCACTCAGGTTTCCCTTCAGGAGAACTGCTTTGAGGATGTAGTTGGTGGAGAGCCTTCAGCTGCCGTAATTCCAGATCTACAATAGCCTTCTCCCAAGGTCATGTTCTCCAGGGGCTAGCCAGTGACTGAACTCAGTGCCTGGTCAGCCCTGCCCTGGGTGGGGCTCCTCTGAGGAGCAATTCTTGTTTGGGACTCTCCACTGGCCCGGCTGAGACTTTCCTAGGTCTGCAGCCTCAGGCTCCTCCTATCCAACGCACCTTCTGTCTGTCTCTCCTTTTACAGGTATCAGACCAGCATTGCAGACTGGAGCCTCTCCCTGCCTACTGCTGCCTACTCCTGCTTCCTCTCATCGCCCTCCATCACAGGCGTTTCCCCTTAATAAATCTTTTCGGGTCTAATTCTGTCTTGGCATTGGCTCTTGGAAGACCCAAGCTGACAAACACCCCATGGATGAGTCCAAATGGCAATCATTCTTGCAGGATAGATACAAATTGTTTATTGAGTGAATGACAGAGAGATATAAAAACCAGGAGCTTTGAGGCTGGTCATAAATTGAAGCCCCAGAAGGAGGAAGCCCAACAATTTATGGGGGAGTGATAGTACTCTGAATCCTTGGAGATTCTAGGGGTTATATTGTTGTAGACATTTTTTGCTTCTTGTTTCGGCAGGCTGTGTGTTTTTTGTACGGCTTCTTAGGTTTATGGACAGGTGGTGGCACCATGGGTTCTGCCACGAAGAGGCCTCTGACACAGCAGTGTTTGTACCTGTCACACATGAACATTGTTCTTTCCAGGGAGCCGCACTGCAGCCTACAGTGTCCTGGGATCTGGTGCCCACAACTTGTCCCATGCCCAGTGGCTGCAAGGGAGAGGAAAAGATAAAGAATTCAAGGTTAGAAATAACAGAGGGACTGTCAGGGGGTTTGGGCTTTTTTTTTGGCCACACTGTGAGGCGTGCGGGATCTTAGTTCTTAATCAGGGATCAAACCCGCTCCCCCTGCCGTGGAAGGGCGGATTCTTTTTTTTTTTTTTTTTGCCTTTTTTTTTTTTTTTTTTTTTTGCGGTACGTGGGCCTCTCACTGTTGTGGCCTCTCCCGTTGCGGAGCACAGGCTCCGGACGCGCAGGCTCAGCGGCCATGGCTCACGGGCCCAGCTGCTCCGCGGCACGTGGGATCTTCCCGGACCGGGGCACGAACCCGTGTCCCCTGCATCGGCAGGTGGACTCTCAACCACTGCGCCACCAGGGAAGCCCAGAAGGGCGGATTCTTAACCACTGGACCACCAGGGAAGTCCCTAAGGGCTTGGGGCTTTTTATCCTCAGATATATGCTTGAGATATCAGGCAAATGAGACTTGAGAAGGACTCTGAAGAGGAGACAGAATTTCCCTTGATGGACGGCCCCTGGGAACGCTGAAGAGCTCTTTGTCTTTGTCAGTGTCTGCACCTTTGCAGCTAGCTAAGCCCTGTCATTTTGCTATAGTTGGTACCACAGAATGTATGGGTGAAAATGGGGGTTGGGGAGCCAGGTGTTCCTTGTCGGGGAGGAATTTGAACATTTGAATGGGGAATTGGGGCTGTTCTTGTTCATCCCACATCTTCTCTTTTAATGGTGTTTCTGCCTCATTTGTTCTCAGGGAATATAAACTCGTCAGTATCAGTCAACCCAGGGCAAAAAAAAAAAAAAAAAGTCAAATCCTTCTCCAAAAGCATTAAAGGGAAAATAATGGTTGCTACTGACAGAGTATTTTGCATTCATACACCAGGGACCACCTTCTGATCAAATCTGAGGACTTTGTCTCAGCACTCTGTGTCCGCCATGGGCCCACATGCGTGCCACAACTGAGAGTTAGCATGCCGCAACTAAGAGTTCTAATGCCAGAACTAAGGAGCCCGCCAGCTGCAACTAAGACTGGGTGCAGCCAAATAAAAATAAATAAATATTTTTTAAAAAACCAGACTATAGAATGTAATAGAACACTATACAGTCATTAGAAATGATTGCAAAGGATAAAAATATAGGCTACAAAATATACATCTAGTATGATTTAATCTTGGAAAAGAAGCATCTGTTTATATGTCTTTCTCTATATAATGTCTGAGTTTTGGGGGAAAGGTTATGTGCACTTTCATGATTGGAAAGAGAGAAGCTGTTTCTATAGGAATATTACTTTTTGCCTAAGTTTCAATATGAATACTCTCATTGAAACTGAGCAGAACCCTGAGGGGCCTTCCCAGGTACAAAGCCCCTGTCCCCCATTTCTTCTTTTTTTTTGCAGTACGTGGGCCTCTCACTGTTGTGGCCTCTCCCGTTGCGGAGCACATGCTCTGGGCGCAGGCTCAGCGACCATGGCTCAAGGGCCCAGCTGCTCCACAGCACGTGGGATCTTCCCGGACCGGGGCACGAACCCGTATCCCCTGCATCGGCAGGCGGACTCTCAACAACTGCACCACCAGGGAAGCCCCCCACCATTTCTTGTTTACGAAAAAAAAAAAAACCTTTATTTTCCTAGGCCTTTCCTGAGTTCCAAAGAGCAGGCACAGGCAGCTGCTAATTAGGGAAGGGAGGGAATGCAGAAACAAAGGAAAAACAGAAAAACTAAAAAAAAGTATTGACAATAGTTCAGCAATAAAACAGAGTCCTAGTTCCTCCTCAAGCGTTATACATATCAATCTAGCACATATCTTGGAGTAGTTCTTCTGCAACTAAGACGGACCACACACACTCCCCCAGGTGCCACCCAACACCCCATCCCTGACTCTTTTGTTAATCTTTATTTTGATTAATCTGCCCAACCTCTGTCCCAAGAGATTGTGGGTCAGGTTTCCCATTGTAATATCTGCCTTCCAGCTTTTAAAATTTCTCTAAACTGGGGTAAATAGAGCAGACTTGTTTGGGGTCTTTAATGTTGGGAGACCAGCAGGGGGTCCCTTTGTCTCACCCAGCCTTTGGTGGTGCTGCATTAAAGCCTTGGTTTTAACTCATCAATGTCCATTTTATTCATTCCATTTATTAATAACCATCTAAAGACTTCCACGTGCTGGGAGGAGTCCCGAGACTCTCCCCTTTCTGTTTCCTCTTTGTTTTGTGGCTGTCAGTATTTGCTTGTTCACCTTATTTCTTAAGAACGCTTTAAAAAATTTAACCTTGTTGGGAAGAGTTCCCAGACTCTCCCCTCAGCCTCTCCCCATTCTCTTGTTCATTAATCGAACATTTTAATTATTATCTGTAATACCTATGAGGGGAAACTGAGACAGCAAATTTGAACTGGTTTCTGGTTTTGCAACTAGCTTATATGGGGTGTCCATGTGAAAAGGGCGCCCTTAACCACAACATTTACCATGACCTGGGCAATCTGCAGGTGAATATCCCAGTCAACTTAAAGCCAGTCCCACATGGCTTTCATACAAAACATATCAGCTGCTTCAGCTGGTATTCCACTTGGCATTCACAGGAGGAGGGGGACAGTTCCCCCTTCTCAAGGTAAACAGACCTTACTGTGTCTTTTATCCAGTCCACCCGGCTGGCTCTTCCTTCAGGAATAAACTGCTTTGTGTCTGGATCACATATAACCATCTGTGATTACTCTGTTGGGGATGAAAAATAATTTTCCCTCTACCTTTTTTGATTTTTGGCTGAGACCCTCCCCTGTAATAAGAAACACATTAACAGGAGAAAAAACACACTGAAGTTTAATAACACATATACCTCCTATATACATGGGAGGTGTTCAGGAAAACAGAGTAACTCTTGGAAATGGCCCAAGACACCACCTTAAATACCATCTCCAGCTAAGGACCAAAGAGATGTTGGGAGTGGGGGAAGCCAGCTATAGGAGATTATCAAATAAAGCACAGTAAACAAGGATAAGGTTGTTGTGCAGATTTAAGTCATTGTCTTCTCCATTGATAAGAATTTCTAGGTTGAGAGTCACCCATCTCTTACTGGTACAGAGAGGGAAAGACCCTTACAAATGGTGATTTCCCTTATAAATGTAAATGTCTCTTACAAAAGGGTAACTTCTCAGTTTTCAGAGCTTTTCCTGTGTCTGCTGGTTTCTTAAAAATAATCAGCCTAAAGTAATCCTGCCAAAGAGACATTTTGGGGTGGCAAGCTCTGCTCCCCTTCAGTTCCATAGTGAGCTGTGGGTCCTTGATCAACCCAAACATACTCTTCCACTCTGCACCATTCAAAACCAAAGACACAGCTCCTAAGTTAGTATTGTCATAATCCATTTTAGTAAATGTTCCTCAGGAAGCTGGTAATACTGATTCACAATGAAACTGTTAGACCTTCGCGGTCTCCTAGGAGTTTCGACTCGCCCAGGAAACAACAAGAGTCGGAAGCCGATGCAAAACGCAAGAGGTTTATTGAAGGCCGGTGCACCGGGGTTCCTTGGTCCTCACGCAGGAGGTCGAAGAAGGAACCCTTTTGGGCGCCAATATGTCAGTTTTATAGGTTCCCACTGCCCCGTATGTAAATTATAGATTTGGTTGTGTTCTCCTGCTGATTGGTCCCGGCTTAGGCTCGGACCAGAGAGGGAACTTGTCCCTAGCTGCCTGATTGGTCTTTGACAGACACCTTTTTTACATTTTGTTAT